>NC_056729.1:1479986738-1480006738 GCF_019279795.1 Protopterus annectens
TGAATAAGGCACTAGTAAGCAGGTCAAGCATATATAAACACCAGTAAGCATGTGTAAGTGTGTTTGCGCGGGGTATGTATTGCTTTACAGACGCGCACACACACACACATATATATATATATATATATATATATATATATATATATATATATATATATATATATATATATATATATATGTATATATATATATATATATATATGTGTATATATATATATATATATATATATATATATATATATGTGTGTGTGTGTGTGTGTGTATAGATATATATATATATATATATATATATATATATATATATATATATATATATATATAAATATAAATATGGTTGCAGACATATACGTATATATATATATATATATATATATATATATATATATATATGTGTGTGTATGTGTGTGTGTGTGTTTGTGTGCGTGCATAGACATTCACAGATATACAGGTGTGATAGGAAACAGCACACAAGAATGACATATGCTCACAGGCTATGCCAATGGAAGTGAGGAGCCCAAGCAAGAAACAAGAAACACGTAGCATGACCTTCTACCCCCCCCCAGCTGCAAAGGTGGCAGTGCTGGGCGCTGCCTAGGAGGGGCAGTCTTACCCTGTAAATGTGACACTCTGCCCTTGAGCTGGTGTATCTGGCCTCAAAACCCTTATTGAGCCTCCTACACACCACGTTTGGGACTGTAAGACAGCGGACATGTTCCTGTCTGGACCTGCTGCCAGGGGGGACAAGCCCTATCCTCAGTGGCGGTACCACCAGAAGGTGGTGCAGAGCCAACAGAGGTGGAAGTGCAAGGCTGGGCCCCAGATGTGCTGTTGCCCGGTGCCATGGCCAGCTGAAGTGGGACAGGAGGTTCTGCCGGGACCTCCAAACCCATACAGCCTATGGTGTTGCAGTTTAAACACAGATGTGGCTTAGTAATAGTCAACAGCATTCAGGATTACTTATGACAGCATGCTTAGATATGACCATCAACCCAACACAACAAATGGTATTCATTTGTAGAGGGAGCACAACACATGCCTATATACTGCATGATGTCTGTACAACGTGTAGAAGACTTGTGACTGCAGCTATGAACAGTGGCCCATTATTGGCATGTCACTGAGAACCCCAGACTGTGTCTGTCATACCACTGTTTCATGTGACATATGTCCAGTCAGGGGTGCGATGGCAGTACCTCATCACTATCACCATGTACTGGCTGTAATCCTCACACTATGCACCTGCTGTTCACAGATGTGTGTTCAGTGAGTAACACAGGAAACAAATGGTTCCACACACTGACCAGTCCACAGATGGCCCTACAGATGGGGGTCCTTCACAAACAGAGCACTGTCTTGTCAGTTTTAAAACATGCAGAATAGCCATTACAACACACAACTTGTTAAACAGGCAGTTGTCTGAATGAAGCATAGCTACACGTACATGCTGTAGTCATGTCTGGCACATCACCCTCCTGTCTTTAGGCTATTTCCCACTGTGTATGTTGTTTGAGGAACATCCAGATATCTGTGATGCTGTTTACCAAACACCAGATCCAGGTACCACTCACAGCGACTGTCATGGGCAAACACCAGCATGATGTTCCTAGATATTATACTGTGTTTTTCATGCAAATGGCTGTGGGAACATCATCACAGCTGTTCCACATGCAATCAGCTAGAAGAGGACTGCAACATGTGCAGAGGCCATCAACTGAACATGACCATCACTTACAATACACAAGCTGCTGCTGAGCAGGTGTACACCTCCACATCCACCAGTGTGTGTGTGGGAGGGACAGACAGAGGCAAAGTACATCAGAGAAGGGCTTGGAGACTAAAACCTAAGCATTGTTTGTCACACACCTACCAGTACAGGGGGACAAACCCCTGACTGACTAGTCATTACTATTACAAGTGCATGCAGTTAGTCCATGTGCCACAAAGCTGATATATTGGTGTGCTGTAAGAACATATATGTATGTTGGTGTGCAACATCTGCAACAGAGATATAGTAGACATACATTAGGTGTAGCATACATGGCTGTCCACATGAACGGATGTCATTGTCAACACAACCATACTCTCTAATGGACTCACATTGACACTCTTTGCCAGGCCCACAAATACACTCCCAAACCACTTAGTTTGCCACACTGCAGTAATGCACAGGTACTGCATGCACCACAGGGGATATCCGGAGATTCTATGGGCTAGGGCATGTGAACTTGTTTGACATCTGTCGGTATGCCAGTGGGAGTTATACTGGGTGTGACTGTGGTTTGGAGCATCATACCCCGCACGCAGACACAAGGTGCCAGTACTGACATGCATGTGTGCATTGCTTCATGGGTGTGTAGTGGTTGACTATGCAAGATGGCTGTACAAGGCTGGGTGAAGGGTAATCCTTGGCATCACGCCACCTGACAGTGGTGTGCAGTGTGGTACAGGGGTGTAGTGTCTACAATGTCCCACACAGATGGGTATTGTATGAACTGTCCTGACATCCTGGTTACCATTGTGTATGGCCATAGCTTTGCAATGCATGCCATGTCTGTGTTCGATAGTCCTTGACATGGACATTGCCTGAAATGTGCATGTCCCACAATAATGTACAGTGACATGTACAGGTGTACCTGGTTTGGCTGGCACATGTTGTGTACACAGACTGTTATCCTCTGATATGCCAAAACTGGCCTGGTGTGGCAGAACCTGCTTATAGTCAGCAGGTTGACCCTGCACCTGTATTGATAGCATGATACAGGTATTCCCTGGTGTCACTGGCATCGGTCCATACAGGGCACATGTGTAAGGCATTGTATGGCCTCTGTGGATCAGATTTGATGGCACCACATATGTTGCTGGCATCCAGTGGGGAACATAGTGAAGGCACATGGTCCGCAATTATGTGCCTATTGTACTGCTATACAGGGTGCCATGCCCTCTGCAGCCCACTGCAATCACACCGTGCGTATTATCTGTCATCAATGTGCAGGGTACTAGCAGTATAGCGGGATATTCTAGGCAAGTGTGTTTGTGTATGACACATGGGTTCAGGACATATTCCGGGTAATAGTAGGGTTGCATACTTTGTTCACCAGGCCTTTTGCCAGATGTAGAGGTATGGCTTGCCAACACAGTCCCTTGGCTGACTGACATCTGTACTCCTCGTGAGGTGGACATTGTGACATATAAGACGGGCACCATATAGGAAAACTTCAAAATCCGCTCCCCAACATGTCCAGTGGTTAGACACTCACAGCCACCTCCACACAGGCTCTGACAGTCAAACACACACACCTGCCATGTCCTGGAATAGAACCCCTACCTAACTAGTGTATCACACTGCAGCATTATGCAGTTACAGCACGCACTACCTAGATTACTGGGTTACAGCAGTCCCAGAGGTGTATGTCTAGGTGGGTGACATCAGCAGGATTGCCAAAGGTGGTCATGTGAATTGTAAAGAGTGTGCATACTTTAAAAAGCATAGTTCCTGTTTCAGGCAGACAGAGAGATACACTGACACACACACACACACACACACACACACACACACACACACACACACACACACACACACACACAGTTGACCTGTCTGGGATTAGAACACCTACCAAACTAGTTTAACACACTACAGCATTACGCATTTACAGCAAGCGTCATGGTGATTACTGGGTTACAGCAGTCCCAGAGGTGTACTCGTAAGGTGGGTGACATCAGCAGGATTGCCAAAGAAGGGCATTCCAAGTGTACTGTGGGTTGTACTTGTCTGTTACCTGTGTGTACCCACTGCTTACTGTCAAGAAAACACATTTACACCTGCTTAAACTGTCTTATGCAGTCCTAATTGACAGTATCAACAAGGCTTCCAGGTCTTGAACTGTGGACCATGCACACTGAGGTCACTGGACATACCACTAAGCCATCTGGGTTATACACATGTTGCATGGAGTCTATAATGCATATCCTACTACAGGTATTCCACAGTACTGAAAACAAATGGGACAGTCCCCTTGTTTACATATGTACAGTACCCTTGAATGTATTGTACTCTGTGAAACAACAAAGACAAGTCTACATCTGTACAACTGTCATAACTACATATATATATATATATATATATATATATATATATATATATATATATATATATGCACTTACGGCATGTATACACACACACACACACATATATATATATATATATATATATATATATATGCATATACACAGACACAGCCATAGCCATATATATATATATATATATATATATATATAGATAGATAGATATACGTCTGAATGTCCTTTATGACACAGAAGGGGTTCCAAAGGAACTGATGTGTACACAAAACAGAGGCATCTGTTGTGTTATAACATTTAAATCATAAGTAGTTCACCAGAGAAGGGATGGTTGTTGTGTATGTGGAGTTTGTGGTGGGGAATGATGGTTAACGTAATCTACCGTGGGGATTGTGTAGTTAGGGTGGAGGAATGATGGGTATGGACCTAACCCCAGCGACCACTTCTGAGTCACTGCTCAACAGTGGCACAGGAAAATAACATACCCAACTGTAGTTGTGCTTGACTGTGTATTCTTTACCATTCCTAACTATGTAATACTTTGTAGACACCGGTCACCACAGATGGCTACCATGGTGTGCTAAAAGACATTACACATGTGTAAGCCTGGCTACAGGGTAGTCACACACACAAGCACACACACACTTGCCGGTATTGTGCATACACGTCTTGCCTATGTAAAGGTAACTAGCACAGTGGTATGCAGTTGGGGTATGTGCCACAGAGCACATACAATTACACTTACTGATTCCACGTCTAAGCTTGGTGACATCACAGGACCGATTTCTTGCAGTGGGGAGAGGGGAAGAGAGAGGTATAGCAGTTGACAAGGATAAAGGCCACTGCAAAAGTAGGTATCTCTTTGGAATGAAGCAAAACCTGCTGCCATGACAGGATGCAGACACAAATACACACACGCAACCACACTCAGCATTTGCTGACACACACTCAGGCATTTGCTGAGACACACGCACACAAACACACTCAGCCATTTGCTGACACACACACACTCAGGCATTTGCTGTCACACACACAAACAGATGCACACAGTTGCCAGTGGTGGGATCAGAACTCCTGCCTGTCTAAGGATCACTATTACAGTACTACTCAGTTACGAGATGCGCCACAGAGATTACACATCCAAAGGCAGGCAGACTGCCCTTCTACAATTGAGGACAACAACTGGGCGACTGACAATCATGAAGTGCTTAGCTGTAGACCTGTGTGTTTAAAGTATGTGTCCATTACAACCTGTATGCACAAACAAGACACACCATTCACAGGTAGGCCTGAGAAGTATAGTTGTAGAACAACAGGAACCTGAACTGGAGTATGGCCATCTGTGGAATGGACAACTACTATCACTATATAGGGTTACAGTGGGTATGCTCATACACTTAGTAGCACAGGGCCATTTGGGATGCACTGTGACTACAACTACACAAGGTTATACTGGGCATGCTCATACACGTAGTATCAAAGGGCTTGTTGGATGCACTGACTCAAATTACACAAGATGGCAGTGAGTACGCTCATACACTTAGTAGCACAGGGCTATTTGGGATGCAGTCCGATTCTAACCACTAAAGGCCACAGTGTGCATGCTTAAACACTTACATGTTCAGAACATGTTGTAATGGACTCCTATTGTAAATACACAGGTTTACAGTTAGGTACATCTTACCTGTCAGTATATATGCACATTTTACTTGTTTACTACCTGATACCTATATGTGGCCTGTAAATGATATATCTCTGTCTGTGTGATACACATGCGTACATGTACATGAAGTACTGATATATATATATATATATATATATATATGTTACTTATACACATTCCTGCATGTGTGGATGTGACAGACAATAGGTTACCTGGGTTGCACAGGCGGATGCTACCTACAGCATGTGTCACACACCTTGCTGCCCTGAAAGGCATACATTGATAGCAGGTTGTGGTCAGTGTCATTATACGTGGAACAGTGACATGTGCAAGCATAATGTGTGAGACACCTTGTGTAATGGTACTGAGGTGCAGTAGTCAAGATTACCTCTCCCGGCTGTGTTAGTTGTCATTATTAGCAGGACTACTACCCTAAGTATATCTCACATTGGTCATATACACAAGTTCTGCCGCTGTCCGTCACCTTACATGGGGCATTTGCTACCAAGCACATTAATGCCACGCGCAGTGATGTCATGGTACGGGTGGCAACTGTTAGACCAAAACAGTGAGCCAATGTCCCACTGTTATTATGAGGTTGTCCAGTGTCTGTCATTCCGGGCTGTCGTGACCGAACAACGAGCCTTCAACACAGAGCACATGCATCCATGGTACACATGTGTGTGGATAATACCTAGGTCGCATTTACCCATATAACTGCATTCCAAGGCAAATGTCCTACACACAGATGTAACATCCTGACACCTACATGACAATTGCATTGGATGCTTATTCCTACCAGTGCTAGATGTGTAGCTTTAGTAATCCATTTGCTCAATGTAGAACCTACAATGGGGAATACTGACATCTGTGAAGTGAGGAACACCTGGCTGAAGGCTCTGTAGTGCACAATTGCACTACCACCATATAACTCAGATCCAGACATGTGGGCCATAACATTGGTACGGACCATTCCAGGTGGTGGTGTACACATATTCGTAAGGGCTACTCACATGTAAAGACCACTACTCTGACATAAGGCATCGCAGATGAGTCAGGTACAGGTGACAGTGGCAAATGCTGCATTCTAGGTTGTATCCTCATATACATCCACCACCATGTTCCCAGACTACCAACACACATCCATATGTGGTATGACATAGTATGGTAAACCATCAGATGACCCTCGATTGGTGGACTGTACCTAGGCCTACATCAACTGTGCAGAGTACCCATGTACAGACACAGCTGCATAATGTGTTATGCAATGCAATAATACCACTGTTTATAACCAGCTCATTTGTACACTTACCAGGGTCCCTCGGATGTTGTCAGCATTAACACGGTCGACTGTTGCTGTACACCAGTAAACAACACCCTCATGGTTGGATATGACATAACCGTACCTGCCCTGGATATGTACATCTCACACTCATGCAACATAAATTAAATTACCATATCTTTTGTTTACCTTTCTACATACAGGTGGCTGTAGTCATTACACACATGCACATGGCAAATGTCTTGCTAACAGTACATAAGGTTCGATATCTGTGTTGACAGAGGTAATATCCCCTCTCTACTGGTCACCCATGACACCTATCATATCATAGAACACCCCATGTGGCATGTATGTCTTTAGACATGTCTACCTAATGCATTGCCTACAAACATACCCAAATAACAGGACCATAGGACCTACACAAGGCCTGTATTGACAAACTCAGGGAAATCCAGCTCTGCTCTGTATGTTCCTGAGTAGTCACAGGTGATATGTTCATGACATGTACAGCCATGTGTGGCCACAGCTCCTACATATACCCCATGTCAACAATTGCAATCCATGCATGCTGTGTGCTGTCTGGACATCAGCCTTAGTACCGCAATAGCCAGTACATTCTGGGGTGAGATGTTTACAAGCCACAGACCTCGCACATGTTTGAATGAGTGTACTGCTTAGCTCTAACAGAGCACATTGCTGGCATTCTTCCAGTACACATGACGTGTGTGTGGCAAATATGATGTGCTCACTGTTGACCATTACAGTGCCCTGGCTTCACCATGGCACTGTCAAAGTAACAGTTCATAGGAGCATGACATGGAATAATGCTGTGTGTGTCACGCTGATATGTGCTGTTGTAATATATGTACACTTGGCTACTCGGTGAAAGTGGTGGTGTCCTACCTGTACATGAATACAACATCCATTATGGTGTAATGCTTGGCTATGTTTCACACACGGCGTGGGGAAGGTGTGGAATGTATCCTCTTGACCTGCTAGTGCACATACTGATGTAGACCGCATATGTGTACATGTATTGCTGTTTGTGTAGATTCCATGTATTTGCAGTGTCTGATAGTGACTGTTGTCTTACTATATCATGCTGTTGCAATACAGTCTCAACATTGCCAACTGTATATGGTGATATGCTCTAAGTACTGTAAGCCGTACATGAGGTATGGACAGATGTGTGGACATGACTACTATGTGGTGGGGCTTCCTTGCAGATGAATGATTACTGAGGACAGCTCACTGGTGTGTTACAACCAGTCCTACAATAACCTGTGTACCTGCTAAAGTCAGGTTTTGTTAATTGAAGTGGAAGACAGACAATGTAGAATGCTGTAAGGGTGACGCTGAAGGCAAACCTCATGATACCTGTAACAGTAATACCTCCCCTGTGCATATATTGTGCATATATCAGCACAGTTGTCAAAGGAAAGAGTCAATAAGCATTGTACCGGATGCGATAGTGCTGTACTTCTGTGGTACCTATCATGAGATAGGCTGGTGTTTGATTCACAGTACTGTCACGTGTGGGTGTGTGTCCATATATGTCATGTATGGCTGGGAATACATCCCACATGTTATCACTCTCCTGAACACTGTTGTTGACACCAGTACAAAGTGAAGTGTAGAAAGAAAAGCATAGGCAGGTGATTAAACCTCAAACATGTAAAGTGTCTATATGTGTGTGACATAGGTGTACATCTTTGTGAATGCCAGTGTGTGTGTGTGTGGCTGTCCGGTTCCTGGAGTGAGGCTGTGTTTTACCATAGTGAAATGATAATGCCCCCTCCCCCCATCCACTCAAAGCAATCTAGCATCCCTGTTGATATCATCAGTCATAGATGGGCATGCTAACCGCCTAACATGTATTTCCTGGGGTGTGACCTGTTGTTACATAACCTACTGATGGACCTCCCTCCCCACATACACTCACTGCACTTTAGTATCCCAGTCGATGTCCTCAATCTTAGGCCATTCCAACTACCTGTACATGTGTAACCTCTGTGGTGGGTGTTTTAATTGCGTAGTACTATAATGATGATATGCACATAGGCTGGGGTTCTCATCTGAACACTGGCAACTGCGTGTGTGTGTCAGAGTATGTGTTACTGTGTCTGTGAATCCCTGAGTGTGTGGGTGTGTCTGTGTTTGCATGCTGTCATGGCAGTGGGTATTACTGCTTCTCAATGAGAAGCCACTATTTCCACTGGCCTTTACCCTTCTCTTCCGGCATATCACTCCTTTACCCACTCCACGGTCCAGGTAACTATTCCTGTGATGTCACCCACTATGGATGTGACGTCTCTGAACACAGTAGCTTACTACACAACTATCATGCTCTTGGATCATTAGAACAGTAAACATAATTGAAAAATGGGAGAATATAACTGTGATGTGGAAGCTACAGCGTGCATGCAGGTATTGTCATACTGACCTGTGGGTAGTCAACATGTACATATGGGACTCACACAAACACCAACACCCCCCGGCACATGCAACTACACCTGAAAGAGGAAGGCAGAATGTCAGGATCAACATGCTGTTAGTGTTGTTACACATGATACATACTGTTAAATGTACAAAATGCATTCTACAACTGCAATACATGGTATGTCTGCTGCCTGTCAACACTACTCAACAATATTAATCTACAATTGTCTACCTAGTATGTTCACCATGTGCATCACACCATATGAACATGTCCCTGCACCGATGGTGTGGATGACAGGGATGCAGCACAGGCGTCATCATATGCACAGGGTGATAATGTTTGCCAGAGGCCTGGGCTGTGCCATTGGATGACATCATGCATGTGTGTTAGGGCCTGTGATATCATTGGGCATGTGTGGATGTTATGCGTGTATGTGTTGAAGTGCCCTACATTTGTTTCCTGTGTGTGTGTCTGTGTGTGTGTGTGTGTGTGTGTGTGTGTGTGTGTGTGTGTGTGTGTGTGTATGCATGCACAGAGGTCTGGCATGTGGCTGGCCAAAACAGGGGTAATATTGACAGCTACAGACTGTACAAGGCAGGTTTCACAGTTCACGGTGTCTAGCCACGGCCACGTGACTTGCGCCTGCCAGGGGTTGCACGGGCACTACCAGGCAGAGGTCCAGATTAGGTACCATCTGATGACACATCCACTGGATTCGTGTCCGTGTTGGGACCGTCCAGGACCATGTGCATGTGGCCTGCTGTGTCTTGGTGTGGACTGCACAGCACCAGCTGCACTGCTGCTGCTACCGCCACTATGGGAGCGAGCATGTGCAGTAGCTTGTTCACATAGACCTTCAACAGGTGATGTAGCTGACCTACGTCCACGTGTGCAACGTCTCACTCCCATCAGATGTTCCAGCACAGACATTCCACGCTTGAGGATTGACATGCCATGGTCAAGGACTCCCACCATATCACCCAATTGTCTATCCAAAACATCTGCAAGATGATGGCGAGTATTTGCAAGTGCCTGGATGTTATCAGTTAATGAACGGACAGCAGCACTCTGATGTCTCAGACCTTCTCTGTTGTGCCATTCAACACGTGCCTGTGCCTCCATTACAGCCTGAAACATGCGTCTGGTAACTCCAGCTGTTGTGCTCAGTCTCGCAGGGGCATGTTGGCCAGTGGTCCTCCTACAGACAGCTCTGGGCACATGCCTGTGTGGGGCATCACCAGTCTGTTAACTGGGATCATGGTGTGCAGGCACACCTTCCATAGTCACCACACTTCCCTGTTCCATGCTACCACCCGCCAACTGTCCTTCCGCTATGGCCGGTGCTGATGGGGTATGTGCAGGCAGGGAACTGTGTGCAAGGATGAGGGGGAGACAGGTGGAATGGCAACCAATGGCACAGATTCAGCCCGTGACAACCCTGCCTGTGTCTCAGTCATACTATCATTATCACTGCTAGAGTCTGTGGAGACACTAATATCAGGTGGACAGCAGGAGGGCAACGCACCTACATCAACACGTGAGGGGAAGACAAGAACTGTACATTACAAGTTATATCACACACACACACACACACACACACACACACACACAGACCCGCACACAGACAGACACACACTGATACACACTGACACACACACACTACATGCAGGTGATATGGCAGATGGCAATCAACTTAGACAATTTATAGTTTCAGCTTAGGCAATTATAGTGGTACTTATACATCCCTGAGTTGCACACAACAGCATGCATGTGTTATAGCAGACGGCATGCACTTTACATAATTATAGTTGTGGTTAGCATACATACCTGTATTGCACCATTTGTGTTAGTAGCCTATGCCTCATACCTGCAGCACAATACATGCACTTTGCACCATTGCAGTGCACTGCCATGGTGTGTGCAACATACACTACATGTTAACAGACCATCTCTGACCTTTGTACATCTGCTACTGATGCTCTGTGTTGGCCACCACCCCTATGTGTGAGGACATGAGCTGTAGGGTATGTCGACTGCATACTATGTTTGCCTGAGCCGTAGCTTGCATATCTCCCCCAAAGCAGTGCATGTCTGTTCATCATTATTCCGCCTACCCCTGAGCTGAGTGTAGACATTGTGCATGTGGCTGTACACACATGTTTGACATGACTGTCCCTGCTTTGCAATGCTGCCACAGACCAGCACAGGTTTACAGTACACCAGTCTGCTGTGTGGCGTATGACCTTGCCAATCACATGTAATATGACATGTCTTCTGCTGACATGTTGAATGACATGCATACATGTGTAACACAGTAGTGTCCTTTCCAGTGTACAGTACGGTAATGGTGTCCCAATGCAGGGGCATGTTATACAACATGGGCCTTGAGCTGATGCAGTGTTGTCTGTCCACCCTACATATATGCAGGGACATACTGCACATTGAGCTGATGTGCATAGCCATTGCAGGGCATCATATGGCTTCACAATTGCTGTACAGTGTGAACTACTGACACAGTTTATAGCCATGACAATGTTCACATACAATACATATCTAATGTGGAATGTGACCCACGTCACCAAGGTGTATACACAATAAACCCTAATGTGGAATGTGTGACACAGGTCACAGAAGTGTATACAGCTGACACCCCTGCACATCTGCAACCATATTACTGATACCTGGAAACTATGCCTACACATGGCTAACTTACACATACTTTATGTCCCACATGCCATCTGTGTACCTCACACACATGAGGAGCAGGCATGACAGTGATGTCTGACACCAGCAAAGTGAATGTACTGTATCTGTGGCTTGATGGGGATGTATGTGTATGTTGTGCAACACATGTATGTATTTGGATACTGTATGGGTGAATGCTTCTATGTTGTGACACACTCCAGATGTTCAAGACATGTTATGTGGTGGTTACATGTTATGCCTACACAAGCTGTGCACATGCCTGTATGATGTTTAGTGTTTCACATCTGCAGTATCACCATTATACAAAGACCATATTTGTATTGTGTTGAGCCAATGTGCAACAGGGTGTACACACATGTACATACTTCTACTGTGTGTGTTGCTTCATGTCTTTGGCCATCCTCCATGGCCATGTGTACACATGTTCAATCCAATGGTTGTGATGGCCATCTTATTTCACATATCAGTGTTATCCCATATGACATACACCCATAGATGTCATATGCCCCACTGAGGACAGGGTTATACAGACAAAGGGTGGTACATATGGGATGTGAGACATGTTTTGCTGGATAGTTGAGCAGTGTTGCAGTCAGCCCACTACATGTCATGGACATGTCTGATAGCACATGACATTGTGTTATATTCATAGTAAGGGTATACTCCGCAGGGGTGTATCCTGTGGGCTGGGTATACTCCAGCTCCAGCACATTTAGTGTGTGTGCACACATATGCTCGCTGTACAGTACTGTTCATATTCCCAACATGTGTAATGCTGATATGTAGTACCTGTCCCTACAGTGGAACACACCTCCACCATTGTATTCACTGTTGTCCACACATCTGGCAATAACAGTTTGTAATGTTTAGTGAAGGTGTTTCATATAGTCGTCAATTGTTTAACATAGGTAAACAGTGTGATGCATTGCAGGTCTGACCAATGTCCATTAACAGGACCATCATACATTATGTGTACGTGTGTTATGGCAGATAACATGCTTTTTAATATGTTCTGTGCATTATCAGGCCTGGTAAATAATAACAATCTCATCTGACACAGGCTGCTGTCGCTGCAAAATGCCAGAGGTACCTAAACAGGGGTGTTACAGCAGTAAGATCATTATCCACACCTGTGTGATAGCTACTGGGTGCAATGTCCATATTAGCACATATGCCAGTGCAATACACTATACTATGGAGTATGCACATCTGTGCATATATAGATAAGCAGACTATAGTATGTGGCATGTGTGCATACATGCCTTGTATATGATGTTACATTACATATTGTACAGTAACACATGTAACTGTGTGATATATAGTTGTGTTTTATGTGCAGTAGTGACTTACCAGGAAACTCCAGGCTCAGTGGTTGAGAGACACCCACCTCCACAATACCAGCTAAAGCTTGTGGATGGAGGTCTGCAGGTGTCCCCAGGGTGGCCAGTAGCTCCTCGGTACGTGTGAGTGGGCATTGGGTGAGTGACCCCCCCCACCTGTTGCACCTTGTTCCCCGGCGATTGCATTAGCATGTTGTTTCACCCGTCTTAGGTCAGTGCAATGTCGGCGCAACTACTGATAGGTGCAATTGTGACTACCAACATCATTTACCCCTCTGCAGAGTTCCTCCCACAGGGCATCCCTCTGCTGTGCATCCTGTGGCACATGGCTGAAGAGCATCGTGTTGTTTTCGAAGAAGTATGGGATTAGGACTTCATCCTTCAAGCGGCTGTACTGCGGCAGTCTGCTACGTGGCAGACCTGGAAGACATAACGATGGAAACAGGTCACAGTAACTCACAGAAAAGTACAGCTGAACATACATGTGTATCACATTTATTAAGATTACAAATATGTCTTTGTAAAGCTACATGACACAAACACCACTGACATGTATAGGTCACACACATTTGACACCTATTGGTGATGTGATGTTATCGCCATATATGTGTGTGTCATGTGATGACATTGCTTATACACCATGTGGATGTTGTCTTGACGTGGGCATGTCTGTTTGCCTGTAGTGGTGTCTTTACCTATCAACACATGCCTGGATGTGTTAACATTAATGCAATTGACCTTAATGCTGTGTATATTCCACATATATAGACATACATAGCCGTTAGGGACATGACCTGTGACCCTGCAGGCTTGCAAACATGTATGTGCTTTGCCATATAGATCTACACTGCACTGTACAGCTGTGCAGCATCCTGCCATGTATTGCCTGTGTTGCACATATGTAACACATGGGACAGTATCTAGCCTGTTGATATTTGCAGGGTTGGATATCAACTATAGCATGTATGGTCATAGTGATCTAGTAGGCTATATGCCCTGGGCCATTTATGAGCCTAGGCAGACAAATTACCTAGCTGTAGGCAACAGACAGGTAAGTTTCAGTGCCACAGAACTGATACACATGTTTACTGATATATTTGGCATGCGGTCATCATACCATGTCACAGAGAGGGGCAATGTGCAGCTTCACTGGACAGGGATGCATAGTATGGCAAGAGTATGTTAAGTGTATGGGACAGGGATCTCTCAGGCATGTTGTGATCCTTGTACTAGAAAGGTGGATGTCCATGATGTATGTGTTTATTTGGGATCAGGATGTGTTAAGTGTAGCATGTCCAACACCTCTGGGTTGGACATGGCTTTATTCAGGGTAGACTGCATGCTACATAGTGTAGCTAGGGATTGTGAAGGGCAGTGTAGGCCATCTACACATGGGCAATAACCCTTAAAGGAAATGTGTGATCTATTATGGGTCACATGGATGTTGAGTATGACTGATCAGTTATCTCTATATTCCTGGATGGCACCCTGTCATGATTAGGGGTGCCACATATGACTACCTGTCTTTTGTGGTGACGTAACAATCAAAGGAAAGTACTGTCCAGCTGCATCCCATACACACAGTTGCCATTATGTTGACCGCTGCCTAGGTGGTAGTTAATGGGTACAGGGTTTGTAACATAGGGGATGACAATGCAATACTTAGCTGTCAGATTGTGGCCATACATCACGCACCACACATCTGACATACTAAGGCCCTTCTGTATGTTGAACGCAGCACACAATGAGTCAACTATTGCTCCCTAGTTCATAGTCATTTGCAAACATAAATAGGCTGATGCCTTCTGTGTTAGTCTATGTGGTATAGATAACAAAGAGGGGGAGTACCAGGAATGACCCCTGTATTACTGTGGCTGGCACTGGTTTGATGTGCGTGTATTCGTCAGACACCTTCTGTAGTGTGGGTTCTGCCAGCAGTCCAGTTGCCAACCACTCCTGTGACATAGGAATATACACCTCGTTTACTGAGTGTAGCTGGAACACAGTATGGGTGATGGTGTCCTACGACCTGGCAAGATCATGCTATGCAGTGAGAATCAGCCGTGCTGTCATCTACATCTGTACCGAGTACATCAATTACGTTGACCACGGTTCATGGACGTACAGACCAGACTCAGCAGGGTAGTTGTGCACTATGTCCCATTATCATTGGTGTATCCCCCTTTGTGGGGTGTGATAACTGTCCCTGTGCACCATTCTGTGTGTATACAGCCTGACATGGAGCTATGATTGAACATGATGTGTATGTGGATAGCTGAATGTTCTTACATTTGTGTAGGATACACCCTGTGATGTTGACAGGTCCCATGAAAGCTGTATGTATGGCTTTAGAGAGTGCAGCTTGTACCTGCATAGTCGTTAGTACAGGGGCCCTATAGTGTACATGGATATATGACTAAGTGTACCTGTTGGGGGTGGGGGGGAGGTGGGAGTGGGTTTAGGTTCTCTGAGACCCTATCTGGATGAACGGGTGCTATTTCTGTAGGTGCAGTACTTCCCATGCCATAGTGCTGGGCAGCACGGCAGGTCTTGTCGTTGCCATTACGATTTATGACACAGCTATAGAATGCTCTGTGCTTGGCCTCATAGTATATGGCTGATTAATTTCACAGTAGCTTTGCATGGTTTTATATGGTGTATCTGCATCTTACTGAGGCTGACCAGGGATCACCTACACTCGTGTGTTCACTCTTGCAACAGTTACTACCTTCTGTGGTACAGTTTAAAGCATGCTACCACCAGTTTGCCTACTTGTATGTTTTGTGTTGAATCCTGGTTCTGTTTCAATGGCACAATCACTGCACATATGTGGCTGCTTAAAGTTCATTTGTGTAGAATTCAGCATTTGCACATGCATTGTCCATCTACATGGGTGCCATGGCACTCACCACTCTGCTCTTAGGAAACATAACATTGGCATTAGAGACTAACTATGTATAGCATACTGTAAGCCCTGTTTGTGTGACTACTGTGATCCAGGTCAGTGGGGTCGATGGAATCCAACATGCATTGAGCACAGGTGTTGGTACATGAGGAGTCTTTCCAGTTCATACTGGAATAGTTGAGAGTAGCCATTATTATGGTTCTGTCTCAGACCTAATCTTCCCCATTACAGCACATTATGACATTTGGGAAGTCCGCGGCCTGGTGGGTGATCTTTCTTAAGGTGCATTTTGAATTCCACTTTGGCACAAAGGTAGTTGCTCAGCATAATACATCTGATGTTATGCAAGTGCAATTAGCATGAGTGTGTACATATCCTTCAGGAATATGGACACACCTGCGGCCTGTGTGTTCCAATAAAGGATAATAGGCAAGAGGTGAAGTATGTGTTATAACACGGTCATGCAGGTGTGCTCTCTGGAGTGTTGAAACATGTCTCAGCCCCTGCACAGATATTTTCTCCATGTCAGGGATTGACATATGTGTGTCCGTATAGTGTTTCTGACATGTATCATTGTGTAGCAAGACCCGCAGTTTATTGCTTGGCTGTCCCTGTAACAGCAGTATAGGCACTATAGGGGAAGCATGAGCCCTAGGCAGTATCCACATTCTCAGGCATGACAGGTGCAGGCCCTGTCTGGTAAAGCATCATGGTCTGTCAACCATGTTATCCCGGGATGACAGATACTGGATGCCCTATGACATACACCACTACACTAGACAATTGTGGAATACAATCCTTTTGTCCTTGTACTGCAGTATCATTATGGCCAATGGCAGAATGCTACCCAGGTCTTGGGACATACCTGCATGGGCTACAAGACCTGACAGTTCCTACATGTGTTTCCATGCAGTCCAGGCTACTGCATCACAGGTCCTGCACAACAACATGGAATATGCCAGAGACATGTGTATAGTTCAAAAGGTGGTCTGAGTGTATGTGTATGTGGCTAATCATGGCAGACAGGCAGCTGACAGTATGTATTCCCTCGTATAGGTCGGTGTGTACCATAGTGCTAGAGTTTGCATTCACAAATGAGTACTGTTGGGCATGTTTCCAGTCATGTGTTCAGAGGTGTGGCGCAATTATGCAAACTATGTGAAACAGTTTGTGCATTTCGGTGTCTGTCTCATCCTGCTTGGGGGGGGGTCACTTGTTTGGCCAGATACTTATACGTGTCTGTGAATGTGTGTGGTTTCTTGTAGTGTGTGTGGGTGTCCTTACTGTATTCTGGTAAGGGTATGTGTTGGTTGTGTTGATGAGCTGCATGTGTTAACCTACACCTCATGACTGTCCAGTTATGGCTGTGACTGGGCTGCCTTCCAGCTTACCCCTGTACCTGTTTCCCAAACAATGTGTGGGGTGGGGTGTGGTGTTAGGTGGGTCTGGCAGTGTACATGGCATAGAGATTACATTCCCCCAGGATGGCCACATACACAAAGCTGACATTAGGAAACACCAGTAGCTGACTGCTGGACATGCCTGTATGAGCAGTCACTACTACGAGTACCAAGTACCGTATTTAATTTACGTATTGCCTATGAAGATGTTTCAGACAGTGATGCTCATATGTAAATATTTGTGTTATGGAGGTGACAACACTGGCTATTACGGAAACATTGTAGCTACCTTTAGCAGCAACCCTCCTCTGAGGAGCACATCACATCCTGTTAGTTGGTTACAGATGATGCAAGTGTCTACAGATCTGTTTTCTTATCTGGCTATATACTCACATATCCACCAGGACCATGAGCTCTGTTGGGCACAGACACCCACCTGCCAAACAGAGTCAAGTATCAATAGGCTCTGATGCCACTATCAACATGATCAGAATATAATCAGATAGTGTGAACCATCACTTATGATGCAGCTATTACACATGGGCAGCTGTCTCCTACATCTTACACTCCTACTGCAGATGTTACACTGGAGTTAATGATGATATGCAACATGTTTCATTACCAGTGCTGTGCACTACCTTACATACAGTATGTGCAGGTGGCTGTTAGGTTGGCAATGAGAGGTTGGGCTACACAAACCTGGTAGTTCAACCAGTGTGTCTGTACTCTCAATATCCACTCTATGTAGGTGTGCACATAGCCATTTGGCCCAGCCCTGTAACAAGGGTCACTACACATTTGCATAACATGTACACATGCACAGCTGTTAATGCTTGCAAACAATAGTAGAGAGGTGGATATTGCATGTGTTATGTACATGGATAGTTACCTGGCTCTTCCAATTATCTTTGCTATCAGCTATCATGCTGCTAACCTGTCAGATGAATACTAATGCTTTGTATCCTGTCATTGAGTACTGTAATTGCCAATAGACATAACTACTGTTTGCATAACATAACAGAACTGCTATGTAGAATAGAATACAGATCTGCCTATACTGTACATTACACAGTTATTGGCACAATATCTCACAATGCACACCATATTTGCACGGTAAGCCCACCTTTAACATGTTCATCTTATTTATACACACATACATATGTCAACTGTTACAATATATTGACATATACTATCCCCTGTTACAGGGCGGCCACGGTGGTGCAGTGGTTAGCATTGCCGCCTCACAGCAAGAGGTTCTCCGGTTTGATCCTCGGCTGGGGTGCCTTCTGTGCGGAGTCTGCATGTCCTCCCTGTGGTTGCGTGGGTTTCCTCCGGGTGCTCCGGTTTCCTCCCACATCCCAAAGACATGCTGCAGGTGGATTGGACACTCTAAATTGGCCCTAGGTGTGCGTGTGAGTGTGCCTTCTGTGGAAGGTTGGGCGCCGGGCTGGCAACTCGACACCGTAAAACTCCACTGCCATTCAATGTGCGGACAAGGTGATCCGCTGTGGCGACCCCTAACCGGGAAAAAGCCGAAAGAAGAAGAAGAATACTATCCCCTGTTACAGCACATACTTGTTGGACCAATCCTGACACTAACAGTGGCTGGAAGCGAATTGGTGGGTTCCAAGCCTATATCTTCCCTTGTGATGTATGTGGAGTGTGCCGTGTGACCTACAGCAGTACACACATAGAATACTACAAGCATTACTACTGCTCAACAATACATCACTACAAGATAGCTATTTCCACTATATGCATTGATTACACTGTAATTCTTACAGTACAGATACTACATACACAGACATACTACATGTTATACATACCGTCTTAGTAATTGGAGGTGTTATTAACTGGTGTAATGCTCATTTTCGGTTCGTCTTTCAGTGTTTTGTACTGTCCTACAGGTATATACAGATGGTCTGAATGTGTGACAAGGCAACCTTTTATAGTTACAGATCAGTAACATGTGCTATCCCGAGGACCAATTGGTGTTCCTAAGTAGCTAACTACATGCACATCAGCTGCGGTGCCACTGCCTTAGCCCATACCATGGCTACAGTGGAGTATAATCGAGTACTCCACTTGGGCATTGTCCCTTTGCCTTACTTGTGAGGAAGACAGCGTGGAAGTTTTGTTTGGAATCTATTGCAACAGCTGTATGGAGACGAACAGTAATATATTGTG
>NC_056729.1:1480009238-1480096738 GCF_019279795.1 Protopterus annectens
TGTAGACTGGAATGTGTTGGTTCACAAAGTACAGTACATTGCAATGTATTGTACATATGTACACAAAGTCACTGTCCCATTTGTGATCATTACCGTGAAATGCATATGGTATAAGGTGTAGTCTCAAGACCATGAAACGTGTACACCTCTGATGGCTTAGTGCTATGTCCCATGACTGTAGTGTGCATGGTCCAGGGTTCAACACCTGCAATGCTTAACGAATGTTTTTTACTGCAGAATAAGGCTCATTTAAGCAGTTGTAAGCATGTTTAAAAGTGTTTGTGTGACATTATAGCAGCGGTTAAACACAGTTAAACAAACTTTGTAACGTATAACCTGTGCGCACAGACACGGCCACATCTGCTAACTACTCTGGATATATACATGTCAGTGATGTAACATCTCATGTGCTGACATAACATTACATTCTCTGTTGACTGTACTCTCCTGCACACATGGGTTTATATGGGTGATTCGAATGTTTATTATACAGACGATTACTACCTATATATTCAAGCTGTGGTTAAGGTATACTTTTGCACATGATAAACATCCCTGCTATTATCGGGATTGTAACCTTGAATGCACAGGTACTGTGTGGATGCTGTAACCATTACACTGTTGACATTAACGTTGCTTCCACCTATTTCCTATTTAGATGATTTCTATGTGTAAGCTAGGCTAAGCAAAGGGCAGGAGCCCCTAAACTCACTAAGCATCATGTACTCTTGAAATAACATGTAACAAATGTACTGTGAGATAATACATTACATTCCTAACTACATTAGGCATAGCCCCTCATTGACACACTTCAAGGGAAACCTTGTTGTGTGAATGGGTAACAGACTATACACCCCTGGGATCATGTGTCCCAGAACCATACAGCTAGGGGGTGGGGGAGCTTGTCCAATTTGATAGCTGCAAGACCTGTTGGGGGAATTGAAAGGTGTTGAATTGCTATATTAACATGCCCTTTTTAGATCACTAAGTGCCCCTAT
Organism: Protopterus annectens; assembly: GCF_019279795.1. Classification (NCBI taxonomy): domain Eukaryota; kingdom Metazoa; phylum Chordata; order Ceratodontiformes; family Protopteridae; genus Protopterus; species Protopterus annectens. The sequence goes on from NC_056729.1 coordinate 1,480,010,237, forward strand.
CACCCTCCACAACCCCAGTCGTCAACAGCTTCCAGCAACTCTGCTGGAATTGCTTCATTGGCTATGCTTGACAGAGGCTCAGTTACTTCATCAATGGTGTGGGGAAGGCCAATACAATGTTGCTATGCTTCTAATAGCCTACTACCTATCTGCCCAAGGGCAATCTGTGAACCTCTAACGTGCAGGCCATCACAGCCTTAATATGTGAATAAACAGACCTTCAGATCACAATATACAGTGAGAACTCACCATGTAGTCAGGAAACAGTTGAGTACAGCAAGAACATACAGAACACTGATAGTTAGTCACTCCAAAAACCTATCTTGGAAGCTAGAAGACTTGTATAAGTTTAACGCTTTCTATTGCTTACCAGTAGGTTACCTATAGGGGTGATGAAAAACAAGCACAGATGGGGAACATGCATGCAATGATACCATACCGGCCTATGTGTCAGCCTTACGCTTTGGAATACTGGCCAAGGCTATTGGCGCCCCCATGGTGCCTTATTTAGGAGAGTCTTGAAGGTGAATACCAGCTCCGTAAACAGCACAATAGCCGATTCAATGAGGATTATGCTACACAACACCAGGGGTTGTGATCACAACATGCATGCACTCACAGCACTCCTCAGGATGGACAACATCAACATCTGTGCATTAACTGAAATCTGTCTTAATACTTCTGAGAGCACACCAGCACTACCAGACAACAACCTATACCACACATTTCAGCCACAGAACATGGACTGACAGACATGGAGGGGCTGTATCCATATTCATCAGGGATACCTACACTTCCAGGTTAGTGGGGCAGCATGATGCCTCTGTGATCATCCATGTGTAGCTAACATCAGCCACAACTGCAGTGTGGAATGTGGCCTGCTATAGATCACCCTCCATGACCCAGGACCACCACTCCACCTACCTGGAGACAGTGGAGAACACAGTAGTCCTAATGCACACCCTGGCATTGGTGGATGTCAACTACCATACCATTAACTGGGAAATGTACTCCGGTACTCATTTCCAGTACCAGCGCTTCCTAGAATGTATCACCTCATATGCCCTGTATCAGGTGGTAACCTCCCTAACATGGGGTGGAAACTACTAGATGTGGTCATCACCAACATGGGCAACAGGTGCACCACAGTGGAGGTTAACCGGTCACTGGTTATATCTGACCATGAACTATTCACTGTTTCCACACCCTAGTATCTCCCCCACCCACAGATACCACAGTGTATACCTTTCCTACTGCTAAATTTACACTACTAGTGACAGAGGTCGGGGGTTTCTCAGCCCCCACACTAAGGGGAAACACTGCTCAAGATACAGACAGATTTACAAATGCAGTCTATAAGCACCTACATGGATGTATGGATCATGCCATCACTGGTAAACCAAGACTCACTCCTCCTAGACAAGGACACCGGTCTGGTGGACCTCTGCAATAAACAGGCTATACTACAGAAGTAGGACAATGTTCCAGACACACAGCAAATCCCACGAAGGGCAGACATCCTTAACCACTACTAGTATGATACGTAGGTCCCTCGTGACATCATCCACGGCTAACATCAGCAGGAGAATAAGCAAGGATTCAAAAGATAACCACAAAGCCTTCTTTGGCTATGTCAAGGTTCTACTTGGTGACACACAGATTTGCACTGTGCCATTGAAATATAGCACAAAATATGCTGACCCTACTGATATCACCAACATCCTTGCAGATACCTTCGGTGCATACTTCACCCCCCAAAGAGCCCACAACACTACCCGAAAGGTACAGTATCCCAACCATCAGACACACACACAGGTGGAAATGGCCATCTCTAACAGCAGAACACAGCATCAATGGAGGCAGATGTTGACCCAGACTGCATCTTGCAAACTGTACAAGACAACCTGCCCCCGACCTAATTAAGCATTCGTACCTCAGCCTCTCTACAGGCTACATGCCCATACAATGGCACGTGGCAACGGTTATTCCACTCCATCAAGGTGAAATCACAACTGACCATGGTAACCACCACCCCATAAGCCTGACTAGCCTGGTCTGTAATGGTATGGTTCATATCCTCATGGCACTCATTAACAATGACAGTGGTAACCTTCGAACACGTGACCCAACCCAGGTCAGCTTGGTTGAGTGCATTTCATGCCTACTGAACCTGTTTGATGTCTTACATACAGTCGCCAATATGTTAGATGATGGGAGAGGTGGTTCACACATACTACCTGGACCTCGCCAAGGCTTTTGACACCATGCCCCACTCAGGTATTATTGATAAACACACCAGCCTGTACATTCACCCATACAACACAGGTTTGGTTGCCAACAGGCTACACACAGAACCCACATGGTATGACTAGTGATCTCCAGGTCCCTCTCTTGAACAGTTATGACTGGTGTCCCACAGGTCTCAGTCCTGGGAGCCCTGCTGTTTGGCATATACGTCTCAGATGTACAGGCAAACACAGGTGGACCACGGCAGACCATGTTTGGCAATGACTACAAACTGTGAGCCATGGTTGATAGTCCAGCTGACACGGACATCCGTCAAGGGGCTTCACAGAGAACATCACAGGGTGCCAACGACATGGCCTCCAGCCAAGTGCCACTAACTGCATGGTCATTCCATTGTGGAATTGGCACCCACATATTAACACATGAGCGGCAGCCACTTTAATACAAACGAGGTAATGGGGTATCTAGGGACTAAGGTAGATAGTGATCTCCCCTTTGACATTCATATCTCCACAGTAGTTAGGACATCCTTCTATGTAGGCCATCTGATTACTAAAGGATTCCCATCTAGGCATACTGGGGTTATAGTGCCCCTTTACTCATCAGTCCCGTCATAGGGTATAATAACCCATTTGGGATGTACCTCAGAGGACACGACCAACAGCTGGGGGGTCCATGAATGTACCTCACCAAGAGGAATACTGGCCTCCAACATATGGCTTATGCAGCTGGACTGAATAAACTCCTGCTTTACTCAGTGGCATCTCGTTTACCCAGAGATGATCTCTGCTGGCCAACACAGCCATGTCGAACTCAGGCTTGATGGATATACTCCACCTATGGGAATCCATGTCACAGTGAGCCACACACTGTAGTGAGCTGACCTTCCACAACAATAACCGGAGGATGCTGGAGGGATAAGCTTCCTGTCACAGACACTCCCCATACTTTGGAACAACATCCCTAACTACATTATACAGAGACCCTCACTAACACTCTGCACGAGAAACCTTGAAGGGTGGATGGGGAACAGTAGATGCACCCCAGGGATCCCGACATTGGCTCTGCTCCACAGAGGGGTGGTTAATGAATCAATGAGGTGGCAATAGCTGACAAATTTTGGCTGGCCTTATGAATGGCCTCTGGCATTTGCTAAGTACCTACCTATGAATCTATACATACAGTAGCTGCATATGCTGATAGTTTAATTTACTGTTCAGGTGTTGGCTTACCTTGTGCCAATGGCTGTTGTGTGTGCAATAGTTGAGGGCTGCCTATGTTGGATGCACACAGTAGACTGCCTATACATGACAATTTACGGGTAGTCTTGTGCGTGTGCCATCCATATTTACTATGTGTGCAGGTGGAGAATGGTGCCAGTTCCTAGGTGCCCACACTGTCGGTGTGTGTGCTATACGTTTCTTTGCCAAGGCATGGGCATACTGGACACGCCTCCTTCTGCCTACTGGGGCTGGCTCAGGGGGTTCATGGTCTGAGTACCTCTGTGCCTGTGGGGCCCTTGGCAATGGTGGTGGACTGTGAGGGCCTTCACCATTCTGTCCCTGCTGCAGCTGTTTCTGCAGGACCATATTGTGTAGCATGGCATACACTATGAAGATGTGGGCACATGTGCCTGGAGAGTACTGCAAGGCTCCACCAGATATGTCCAAGCAATGGAACCATGATTTCAGCATCCCAAACACACGCTCTATGATGATTCTAGTTTGTGCGTGTATCTCATTATGGCATTCCTGCATGGATGTGTGTGCATTTCAGATGGGAGTCATCATCCATGGTTCCAGTGCTTAGCCAGCATCCCCCACCAGGTGGCCATTTGGGATGTCCCCCCTGGCAAATAACTGATACAGCTGTGAGGCATGCCAGATGTGGGAGTCGTGATGGCTTCCAGTGCTGCCAACACACACATCCATGATAATGCCCTGGGCATTGCACATGACCTGGCAGTGGATGGAGGGGTATCCCTTGCGGTTTATGTAGCGCCTACCCTGCTCACCGGGTGGTGACTTGATGTGTATGTGCATGCAGTCTATTGCACCCAGTACCTCCATGTATTCTGCCACACTGTGGAAGAGATGCATATTGCTGGCCAACTCCTCCTGCGTTCAGGGGAAGTATATGTGCTCATTGGCATGTGGTTACATGGCATCCAGGAACTGGTGTAGTACCCTGGATGCTGATGCCTGTGAGATACCCATGATATCCCCAGTTGGTCTTTGAAAGGTACCTGTAGCTAGTATTCTCAGGCTTACACATACCTTCTTATCCACTGGGATGGGTTTCCCTCTGTTTGTTCTGGCTCTGAGGAGTGGTCAGCACAGCTCAGCAAGTTGCTGTAGGGTGTCCCTGTCCACCCTATAATGCTCTACTATCTCCAGATCATGTAGCCCCTGGTAGGTTACCCTGGGTCTGAACATTCTCCTCCTCCTCTGGTGCCTACAGTGGTCGAGTGCATCATCCTCCACACCACCTTTAGTCTCCAACACATGCTGGTGGATCACAGCTATGGCAGCCCCTAACATGTACATAATAAAAGTTCCCCATCTGTATACACCACTGGTGCAGAGTGTATGGGAATACACAAAAGTGTGTGAGGTGCTTTCACACTTTATAGTATTGTGCTATGAATGCTGCTGATGTAAGTGGGTGTGTATGAGCTATTCCAGCTGCTGTATGTCTTAATTATGGGTTTTGCAATGAGTACTGCATGTATGGGGCCTTTACTGTCGAGATATACTTGCCTGCCTTGATTAATCTGTTGCCTTTTAATTCACTTTTAGACCTGGATCCCCTCCTATTATCAGGCATGCGTCCACCTGTGTCTTTCTTGTTTTGTACTTTCCCTACCCAGTCATGGTGAAATGTGCCTTGTAGCTGATATACTGCATATCGTCTTTGTTCTGCTTTCTTTGTAGTACAGCCCCTTCCCCTCCCTGTTCTGCAGGTAGCTACTTGCAGCCTTGTTAGCTGTTGTCAGTGGCCCACTGTAGGCTCCTAGGTGTTAATTAGTCATTTGTACTCCAGTTTCACTGCTGCAGCATTTCCTTATTTCTTTCCTATATCCTTCCTGTGTCAGCTGCAGTGCGCGCCGCACATACCCATTTACTGGGTTTACGAGCATTTTTATCTCCATTCACATGCATACTCGGTTACCTTGTGTACTCTCAGCTAAGCATAGCTATGGGAATTCGACACACCCCTGTCCTGCAGCTTTGCCTATCTAGGGGCAGACTGGTTTAGCAATGCTCCAATGTGCTTACAGCAATGGCGACACACCCCTCTCTTGATGTCATCATTATCTTAAGGGCTCACCTCGGTGTTATAACTCTGCACTGTGAGGTGCATCCTTACACCAGCGGGGAATCTGCGATTCACTATTTCTCCTCTCATTTGCATGGCATTGCCTACTAATTGGTAGCTACTGCGCATAACACTGTCACTGCCCCTTAGCAACCCTGGCGCCATGAGTATGGTGTAGCATGCCTGCCATTGACTGTTATGGGGAAATCGTGTTTCATTGCAGTTTTATTCTATATTTTTATATATTCCTTGCGATACCCTTTGTGCACCACTGCCCTGCGCTTCCACATCGCAATAGTGCAATTATATATATTAAATGTTAATTTTATATTTTGTACATTTTTTTTTTTTTTTTATGCCAATGGCTATATATTTAGCCATTGAAATATATTAACAATATAATACATGTGTTTGGTTGGCTGTCATGGCTCCGATTTAATCTTTGCAAAAATGTAAACCATTTTTTACAGTTTACATTTCTGCATGCTTACACTACGCCTGCACCACTTCTTGAATTGCTACTTACCTTCATTTGCATGCTACACTGCTGCAAATGGGGTAATTAGCATACAGGGCTCAGGAGTTGTGCGGGCGTAGCATACGCAGGTAGTGCACGTGGGAACAGCTCATACCTGAATCGCTCGGCGGCCATCATTGGTGTTAGAACGCCGTCGCCACGCCTGCACCTGGTGCAAGCTTCATGAATCCCGGGGATGGTCTTGCTCCCTTTCCACTGCCAGTAACAAAAGAGATTGCTGAGTTCTGATAAATCAGATCCAAGTGACTCTTCACATGTACATATATAATTGCATGTGTTCTGCATGCTCCAGACTGCTTCTTACTAATATAAATATAGTTGTGTGAGAAAACTGCTCACTAAAATGAGAAATAATGGCAAAGCAGCTTCAAATGGCCTACTACCAATATTCATCAAACTAGCCTTGTACCCTGTACTTGACCCACTGACCTCCCTGACAAGCAAAAGTATCCGAGAAGGCTTAGTACCTGCATTGTGGAAGAAAGCAAAAATCATACATGTACACGAGAGGTACATTCACAGAACTAAATAATTATAGACCTGCAATCTTTCTAAGCTCAATGGTCTTTCCAGGACACACATGGTGAGAGTTCCTCCAGAGGCAGAGGAGGGAACAATAATGGAAGATGCTGCCCTCGTGGCAGGGAAGGCTCACAAAACCAGGCCTGTAGAGACACCTTATTTGGCAAGCCACTTCAGTGCTCCTGAATGGAGGCCCAATTGTCCACCTCTGGAGGCAATCAGGGGTTGGCTGTCACTGCACCCACAAGCCTTGCAGGAGATTACAAATGACAAATGGGTGCAGCAAGTGATATGCAGAGGGTATTTCATTTCCTTTGCCCATCTCCTTCCAAGAAACAAAAAAATCCCAGATGCGCCACCCAATCAAAGGGATCAAGCAATCAAAGAAATTCAAAAGTTGCTGAACAAAAGAGTCATCCAGAAAGTCCCTACAGATCAACAAGGATTGAGAACTTACTCAAGATTATTTTTAGTACCAAAGAAAATAGGATTGGAGACCCATTCTGTATCTCAGCAACCTGAACAAGTCAATCAAAAAGAGCAAGTTTCGAATGGTCACTTTACAGTCTGTTCTTCCGTTTCTGGGAAAAGGCAATTGGATGTGCTCGATAGATCTTCAGGATGCATACTACCATATAAAAATGAACAGATGGTCCAGAAGACATCTGTGTTTCCAGCTGGGAGCCAGTCATTATCAGTTTCGAGCCTTGCCCTTCGGTCTCACTACAGCCCACAGAGTGTTCACCAAATGCATGGCAGTGGTTGAGGCTCACTTGAGGCATCTAGGATTCCGAGTGTTTCCATACAGATGACTGGCTCCTAACTTCCATGATCAGGCATCAACTCAAGGGCAAGAGAAACTACCTTACACCTTTGCTCACACCTAGGAATCACCATAAATTATGAAAAGTCAGCTCTAGAACCTGTCAAAATTTTGTTTCATAGGAGCTCATCTAGATACACGAACAATTATAGCAAATCTTCCCTCCGACAGCATAATGTCATTGCGCAAATAGGTAAAAGTACTGATTCGCAAGAAAAGAGCATCTGCAAAATTAGTACTACAGGTCTTGGGAACAATGGCGGCTTTAATAGTATTAGTGCCACTAGCCCACGTACACATGCGAATACATCAGTGGTTGTTGTCGACCCAATGATCCTTTGTAGAACTTCCCATGTCTCACAAGATCTTGATTACAGATTCATGCAAGAAGGATCTTCAATGTTGGATCCATTCTGATCAAGTAAGTCTAGGTCATTCATTTGTACCCAGTCAGCCTGAAACCAGAGTGACCATGGATGACTCCCAGATAGGATGGGGGGCATTATCTGGGAAGGAGACTCCAGGGTACTTGGTCCCCTTATGAGGCCCATCTGCATATAAATGTTCTAGAGATGAGAGCAGTGCTCCTATCATTGCAGGCCTTTCAAGACTCTCTCCCTCTGGGAACAATAGCAGTCCAGTCAAACAGCATGTCAGTAGTCTAGTATATCAACAAACAAGGAGGAACCAGATCTGACTCCCTTTGTGAGGAAGCCCTCCAAGTTTGACAATGGGCGATATCTTTCAACTGCTTTCTGACAGCAAAGCACATTCTGGGGAAATCCAGTGTCATAAAGGACAAGCTGTGCAGGGCAATTTTGATGCCTCACAAGTGGTCTCTAAACAAGAAATTGTGGAAAGAATTTTCCAGAAATGGGGCCAGCCTTGCTGTGACCTGTTTGCTTCTCCAATAAACAAGTGCAGCAGCTACTTTGCCCTAATCCCCCCTCAGGGGGAGACCCTGAGAGATGCACTTGTTCATGATTGGCCTCCGAGACTTCTTTGTTTATCCCCCAACACCCCTGATCCCAAATTGTTACAGAAAGCAAGCATGTTGAAGAGAAAAAAATCATCCTAATTGCTCCTTACTGGTCAGATTTGGTTCCCTTTCCTTTGGCCTCATCTTCTAGAAGAACCATAGATACCAGACCCAGTTCCAGACTTTCTCTCACATGCGCAGAACATGGGTCATCCCAATTTGCAGAATGTCAAACTGACAGTATGGCTGCTCCAATTCCAATGATAGCCAGCATCCTCTATGTCCCCAACTACATATTTTGCTTTCCTCTCATAAAATTTCCACACGTAAACTTTATAGAAACAAATGGAAAAGGTTTGTTGTGTGATCTACAGAGAATAATGTTGACCCTTTTACTGCTCCCCTTCATTTTATTTTGGATTTTTTGGCAAAGCTCGTTAACGAAGGTGCTGCAGCAGTAACTATAAGGGTTCAGTTGGCCGCTGTTTCCAATTTTCATCTAGGGGAAAATGGCTCTCCAATTATGTCACACAAGCATGCTAAGACCTTTTTTAAAAGAAACCTTGATGTTAAGATCTGCTTATAAAAGCCCATCTTCTCCTTGAGATCTAAAATTTATACTGTCCCGTATCATTCATTCCCCTTTTGAGCCTTCAGCCAGTTGTGATCTAAAATTCTTGTAATGGAAAATAATTTTGCAGGTGGCTATTAATTTAGCAAGGAGAGTATCCAAATTGCAGATCTTGTCTGCTAATCCTCCTTATTTGGTGGTTCATAAGGACAGAGTTTCTCTTCGTACTAATCCTTCTTTTCTTCCTAAAGTATTATCTGACACTAAACTAAATCAGTCAGTTGAACTACCAGTATTTTCCCAAATTTCCAAAATAAAGGAGAGTATATGTTAAATTTATTGGATGTTTACAAACAATTATATTTGCATAGAACTAAAGTTTTTTTAACCTCATGACAAATATTTCTTTTTCAGAAACAAGAAAAGGTTTACCTGTATCAAAGGTTAACTTATCTAAATGGCTTTCTGATTGCATTACTTTTATTTATACTTCACAGAATAAACTACATGAACCTGTGAGAGCCCATTCTGCTCGAGCTATTGCTACTTCTTCAGTGTTTCTAGCTAGAGTATCTATGGACAGCATTTGTGCAGCAGCAACATGGTCAAATCCCTGTACTTTTATTATGCATTACAGACTAGATTTGGCCTCCAGGAGTAGAGCTTCCTTTGAATTTGTGGCACTGCGGAATATTCTTCCATGAGCCACCCAGGATTCAGGATGCTAGGGACGCTGTCCCATACGTGAGAATAAAGGTGAGATTGACAACATCACATAAAGAAATTATGTATTTGCCCATAACATTCCCTGTGTGTTGTCCATCTCTGCCTTTATTCTCACAACTCTCCCACCAACCCCCATCCTAGTCTCATGGGAGAACAGGTAATAAAAATGACTTTCTTCATGCACTCATTGGCTTCAGAATATGAGTTACAATAACATAGTTCTTACCATTATTTTTGTTCATATGTACCGTTTTTTTTTTTTTTTGACAAGATCTGAGGTAATGAAGAGGTGCATCCTGGGAAGTTAAGGGTGCCTGAGAGCTTGATTGAAGGCTACAAGTTTTTGTATAAGGCCGAGATGGATCCAGTGGATCGGATCTGACCCCATACGTGAGAATAAAGGTGGAGATGGACAACACACATGGAACGTTATGGTAAGTACATAACTTTTTTATTTCATTGGTTGCATTCTGTATTAATGAATCCTATCTGCTTTGCTCAACAGTTAAAAGACTGTTATCTAGTGTTGTCCAACTCTCTGGTATTTTTCTTGACAAGTAGTCTCTCCTGTAAGATTTGCTGCTCTGAAATCAGTGTGTCATTGAACATGGCAGTTAAGGTTTAGCTTGTACTTGAAATGGACACACACATTTGTGTGTGTAGTATGTTGGATTTAATGACATTATGGACATCTATGTAATATAAGTAATTATAGTAATTGTTTGTTAGTCTAATATATCTTTATTATATCCATTTTTTTATGGAGCATTTCAGGGGATCAGAAGATGTTCACCATTTTATCACTGCTGCACTAACTTTGGCTGTGTGGGTTATATCATGCCAGGGATATAACAATGGACAAGCTTCCAAAGCTTAAAGGCATCTTCCACATGCCCAAACCATTACCAGCTTGAAAAGAGCTGAAGCAAAAAAGCAGTGGCTTGAGAACCAAGCCTTTCAGGGCTATCTTGTCACCAAAGAGTGTTCCTCTTGTGTGATTTTGAACTTTGATGGTCAGCTAACAGTTCCCCATTACTGGGCAAATAAGTTCAGTTTGGGGAAAAAAAACTTTCAGCATTTTTTCTCAATTGTTTTTATTGAAAATTTTAACACAAAAACAATATATGATAATAGAAATATTATAAAACATATATATATATATATATATATATATATATATATATATATATATATATATATATATATATGGGTGTGAGTGTATAAAAAATAATAAACTAAAATAACTATTTACAATGGAGTCTATTATAAAACAAAGCTTTTTAAACAGGACAAAGAAATGTGATAAGCGTAGTTGTCCATTAATTATTAAAGTCTGTTTATCCAGCAGTTCTTTGAATTTCAACCATATATTATATGAAGAGGTGTTCTAGATGTTCTTGTCTTCATCGTGATAAGTTCAAGATGGCAAACTTCAGTTGCCACGTGTACAAATTCCTTCATAGTAGGAGTCGTCTGATTTTTCCAGTTCTTGGTGATGACTTTTCTTGCTAATGTTAAGGTACTATTAAGTTTCTGTCATAAAAATAAAATGTGGATAATATGAAAGTAATAGCACGTTTTCCACATTTTTTATGACAGAAGCTTTATTTTTTCTTTAAATATGTATATATGTGTGTATATATTTTTTTAAGATATGAAAAAGCGTTATAAGGGACTGCCACATGACCTTTAGTCACTTTTTATGTGAAGCATGTCTTTTTACTTTTCAGGAAAAATGTTGTTAAAACTAAGTTAAACTTTGTTTCTCCTGGGTGCTGGGGTAAGTGTATAAAGAGCTTTGCGGTTTTTTTTTTGCTTTATTAATACTTAGCTGTTTCACCGACTACTGCTACCAGTCCTCCTTGGTGTTCTAGCTTCATTTTCAACTTCCCAGTTGGCCAGCCTGTTGGTTCCCCCAGTCTTCCTTCTTCCAGCCACAAAATGAAGAACATTTCCAAACATCTTTTGTCCCTTCAGCAGGCTAGAAATGTACATTTGCCACAAGATACAGTCCCAAAACTCTTTACATTACTACTTAACTTCAGTACAAGTGCAACAAAATATGAATTCAGTAATCTATCGGCTATACTACGTCCCTTTTTTATATGATACAACAGGGTTTTTGGATAAAATTTTACCCAAATTTGGTTCCTTAATCAAAAATTTCCAAAAATATTTAATCTGTTCAAATATTTTATCACTGAAAACATTATAAGTCATAACATAGTATATTTTATCAGAGACATCCATTTTCTTTTTACAAGATCTGTTTACACAAATCTGATTAGAGGCATTTTGTTAGCAACATTTTTTCCAGAGCTTCATAAATAACATTTAGATCATAACCTCTCTGTAAAAACGTGTGCAGTATGTATAACTTCCTTACCCAAATTGTCGTAATTATTACATATCCTGTATAGATGCAAAAATGCCCCATAGGGGTAAAGAGTGAATTAAATGTACTGGATGACAACTAGTGTCCTCTATCAGCAAATTTTTGATATACTGATGTAAAAATTTGTCCATTGTTCGCACCAGATAAAAGTACATCCAAAAGACAAATTTCATTACCAAACTGAAGTCCATCAAATGATAAATTATAAGCATTCTTATGTAAAGCTTTTAAAAAATCACGAATGTTCTCCATAATCATGAATGTTCTCCATACCATCCTGACAAATGAAAATAAAATCATCTATATATCTAAAGTAATACAAAACATGTTAAATGTGCCTTAGCTGTAGATGGGTGACTTTGCTGTGGCCCCAACTGGTTCCTAGGCACTTGACACTCCAATTCTGGTGTTTCTGGTAAAAAAAAAATATTTGTTTGAGAATTTTCAGGACATTAAGCAGGAAAACAATTGGGAGGGAATAACTTCTTTTTTCTCTTTTATGGATTTTGATTTTGACTCTAGGGAGAGTGTTTCTTCTAATGGTTCATTAGAAGGATTTTCTTTTTCTGAAAAAAAAAGCAAATTGAGAATAAACCAATTGCTTTAGTAGGAACATAATAATATGCCACTGTCTTTAAATAAATGTTATGATTTATTACAAATAGACTTTCCTAAACTTACCCTTGCTCCTCCTCTTTTTCCAGAATTAGGCAGAATGCAAAGGATTGGTTCAGATAAAATCATTTTAGCTAGCAGAGATAAGAGACTTCCTCTCTCTCTGATACCCTCCCTGAGGGAGGAGTAAAGACACCTTGTTGAAGTTTCCAGTAGTTTATTCAGATAAGCAGGTAAATGGATGAGTGTTCTTGTCTGTCCATCCACGTAACTTAACTGAATAAACTACCGAAAACTTCAGCAAGGTGTCTATTTCTTCCACAGGGAGGGGATCAGAGAAAGGGTCTCCTAGATCTCACAGCTAAAGTGATTTTATCCAGACAAATCCTTTGTACTCGGTAACCGTCTGGCTCGCAGGTGGGGATACCAGACTTCACTCAAGTCCTGTGAATGACCTCTGTTTTCTCTTCCAGCATTGGAAGATGTTTCATTACAGCCTGTAAACTGCCTGATAGCCAGCCTGCTGACCCTAAGAAGCATAGATTACACAAAGTTCCTCAGTCTTATATGTTTTTATTTTCTAATCCTAGATCTGATTCAGCAGAGATTTACTTGTTCAGTCTTGCTGCTGCTAAATATCTGGTTAATGCTAATCCCACCCGTCTGATAAGGATGGTAAAGCCTTTGAAAGATTTGGGAAGAAAAGTATATTCTTGTGTGATATTTAGTTTTAGAATTCTTAATTGCTAAGCTCGTGTTAAAGTTTGTGATTTTTTTTGACAATATGAGAAATATTATAACTTCTTTTCCCACTTTTGAGGAAAAACATCCTTGTGTAATTGTATTGCTTCTTGTCTCAAGTGACTAAACACTCCTTGAAGTGTGCTTATGATTTAGGTGATGTTACTTGCAGAGCTGCTGCCATTGGAGCTGTTATGAAAAGATTTGCTTGGCTGTGTACACAAAAGCTTCCTGAGGAAACTAAAGCTAAAATTGTAATTTTGTCCTTAGAAAGAAGGGGGGAGGGGGGTTGTTTTTGGACTATCCATTGTAGAGCTCATTAAAAGTGTGATGAGAGCGAGAAACTGATTTCGGGTAGTTTCTTAGATTTTTCAGCCTTCTTTCTCTAAATTTGTTAAGTGTTTTACAGCTACCGCTGCACAATTTCATGAAATGCAAAATAAGAGACACGGCAAGCTGGTGGTAAGTATACTATTACAAAAGCAACCCCAAAGGGGCTCCAAAAAAGGAGAACTCCCAAGAAACAAAGACATTCCAACAAATCTGAATGACTTTCTGCAAACTGTCCCTCCTTTCCTACTCAGGCAAGCCTTTAATTCTTCCCCAAAATGTAGTTCTCCATTTCGTCAACAGATAGTATCAGGTAAATGGGTTGTGAGAGTGATTCATACCTCTCAACTGTCCAGATTTTCACAGAATGCCCATATTTTTAGCTCATATTTTTGGTCATATCCTCATAACATTTGTGATTTTCTGGAAAATCAATGGGACTATCTTAGGATTTAAGTCACTAAATAAAGGCATATGTTTGAGTTTCAGACTTCAAATCCTTCAGAAAATGTAAGTTAAAACAAACCTTGTTACTCTAGCAACTTCCTAAGCTTATAAGAGCAATGCTTAAAATATGTCCCTATTTTTGGGCCTTTGTCCCCCCATTTTGTCAGGCTTTGTCCAAATTTCTTGTTCTAAGAGGTTGAGAGGTATGATACAGATGGCAGTGGGAATATTTTACTCCTTTCAGGGGATTCATTCCTCATTGTTAGATCAAATTTCTATTTTCCCTTCTATCATTCAGCATCTGCTAATTCAGAGGTTGGTGGAAGTTTTCCCTCTTTCTCAGAAAGGGGACAGTTTTTATTCAAACCAACAAGAAGCTTTGCAGAGACCAGTTTTAGATCTTTCTTTCCTAAACCAGTTTCAGAGTTCCAAAGTTCAGAATGTTATTCCTTCATGACCTGCTATTTTTTATTCATCCATTTAAGTTTTTTTAATGACCCTAGATTTAAAGGATGTATATCACCATATTGCTATAGCAGTAGACTTTTTAAGGTTTTCAGTGTCTGGATCACACTTTCAGTACTCTTAATTAGTATTTGGGTTATCCATTGCCCCAGGGGTATTTACAAAGTGTCTGGCTTCAGTGACAACTTACTGTAGAATGCATTGCATTCACATTTTCTGTATTTAAATGATTTCCTTATTTTTGTAGAGTCTGTTTCAAAGTGTCAGGAATCTCTGACTTGGATAAGGGATCTCCTCCTTAGACTGGGGTTTTAGGAGAACATCTAAAAGTCTTGTTTGACTCTTTCCCACAGGATTATTTTCCTGATGTGTCTTTCTAGAGTCCTCATTTCAAACAGTTTTTTTTCCACAGGGAAGATGTAGATCTGTATCTTGATATACACCTGAGTATTTCCAGTCTCAGCAAGGGAATTTCTCAGGATGCAAGGTTTCGTGGCACCCATGATTCTCATGATTCCTTTAGCCATCCCCCACACGAGAAGTATTTGGTGGTATGGTCCCAACATCAACATCTCCTCTTATACTAGAGTCCTGTTTCTGATTTGTTAGAAGGGAACTCCTTTGGTGAGAGACCAGTTTTACCCGAAACCATGTCTCCGCCTTTCCCTTCCAGCACTAGTACAGTCTGTAACTAAAGATTTCTCTGAGTTTGCTTATAGAGCTGTGTCTATGGGAGTATATAGGCAGGTTCTTGGAATGAAGAGGACAGACCAAAACACACAAACGTAAAAGAGATTTTCGCATTAATAAGTTTTCTCAACTCTTTCAACCATCTGTGGTCAGCAGGACCATAAACAGTGGTTACAGACAACACCACAGTAATGTGGTACATAAATGGGGTTGGGCCATATTTTACTCTGTGCAGACTAGCTTTGGTATTCTGGGATATATATTTTCAGTACACTTTTATTCTACATCTTATATCACATCAGAGCAAAATTTTGTGGCAGACAAGCTAATTAGGTCTCTTACAAAGGAGGTTTTCCAGGAATTGATCCAGCTGTGGGGAAAGCATCATATAGATTGATTTGCCTCCATTCACAGTAATCAACTGCCAAAATTCTGCTTGAGGACTCATAATAGTACCATAGTAGAGTACTTGGCCTTTTCAAGCTTGCCTTGCTTTTGAGTAATATTACATAGGTATTGGTTCTGTAGGTTTTACTGGGGGGTATATATTACTTAGGCTGAGTGGTTGAGCATTTATGGTTCCCATCCACCAATCCAAATTTGCTTGAGTTAGTGCAGGGAAGAGCTCTTCATATGGATGGAAAGCATGTGCCAGAGATGGGGTTAGCCTCTTAAGACACACAACTCTTCCTCCAGCATGTCTTATTTATGCTCAGAATAAGGTTTAGATTCCTGGATCAGATATTTCTCTTGCTCGTTGTTTTGCAGAGGTCCATTAATGTTAGATGATGCTTTATAGACCAGGCATAGGTCACCTCTCACCAGCATGTAGGAGACCAACTGTAAGTCAGTGCACATAGGACTTGTTTTCTACCTCATGTATCCTTTTTGTGAGGAACCTATGTGGAAGCTCCACTTATGGTTTATGCCTGGGAAGGTGCATACTAAAAGGGGCATTTTATTCAAAGATTGGACTTAAAGGGGCAGAGAACAATGGAGCAATTACATCCTTGGACCTAGATACAATACCCTTGCTTGTAATTTGTATGACATACAGCAGTCTCCTCACTACAGTAAGAGGATGATTGTCAAAGACCAAGTCACTGTTTACATGTATCCCCAAATCCCTGGCTATTGGATCTACTGTTAGGGATGTGTTATCAGTGTAGTAATGTGCAGGAGTAGCCATCTTTTCTAAAGCTACTGTGATGGCCCTGCTTTGGGTCAGTAATCAAGGAGCCTCAATCCTCACCACTGACACCAGTGAGGGACGTTCACTTGGACAAAAACTAGGTGCACATAGTATTTTCAGATGCAGCTCTCTGCACCAAGCATAATTTCCCTTAAGAGCACACAGGGAGCACACTCAGACCCGGGGCCGGGTTTTCCTTTCCACCCCCAAATAAGACTCCATCTTTCTCTCTGCAGAAACCAGTGCTCTGTGTCCCTGTTCCAAGTAGCTGACACACACACTCATTGAGATTTGATTTTCACAGACACACACACATCTGGGAAAGGCTGGCACAGATTTACTAGCTCTACCACCTCTGCCCAGGCAGTAGGTAGCTCCACTGCCACCAGCCAGCTACTTTTAAAGAAATCCCAATTCCTCAGAGCCACATGCTTCAGGGATTTAAACCTTGTCATCACAATGAACAAAACATGCTGGAGGGATAGGTTCCTGACCCAGAGACTCCCCATACTTTGGAATAGACTGCCCATACATGTCAAGCAGAGTGCCTCCTTGGCCCTCTTCAAAAGGAACCTTGATGATTGGATGGGAGATATGAAATTCACCCCAGGAATCATGTCAGTCGCCATGCTGGGGTCCAGGGAAGTAAATATTGTGGGAAGAAATATCTAGGGAATTGTTATGGCTAGGCTTGTATAGACCCTAGGGCTGATAGCCTAGTACCAACCTATGAACCTATATCTAAATATTTCAGTGCTGGCAATAGAATGCCATCACATCTGGTCATCTGATTCTGTGGTTCCCACACTACCCCCCCCCCCTGCCTAGAAGCTAAATCAGAATCTAGCACATGTGTGTCATAATACACACACATAGAGCTTTGCTAAGATGTGTTACAGCACCTAGAAGCTGTAAAACAATTTTAACACTTTCAATCTTCCTACAGAGCTACTAAGCCAGCCTTCTCACATGTATTTCATCTTTGTCTGCAGTCAGAACTGTAAAATACGATTTATGGCCTAAACCAGGTAATTTAATTTCAGACTATTTTTCAAAGTTAGTTGGACTGAGATTAACCTATTCTCTTCCAATATCCTGTTACAATGTATTAATTTCAACAGTTACAATACAGTCATCCATACAGATGTATTTCTTTTCTGTCCAACAGGACCCACTGTTGGTACATTTTTAGCACAAGCAGCTTTACAAATACATTTTCAACACAAGCACCTGTACAAGTCAGTTTGATATACAAATGGCACAAAACTCCAACTAGCTGTGCTAGCAAATGTTAGACATTCACTGTCCTATTCCTCCTGGTATAGCTGGCACTACCTCACATCATTACAGCTACTATTATGCACTTCTTGGCATTGACTTTTAGCCTGTGACTGTGGCACCAGTTATTAGTCTCTGTCAGTCCTCCTTGGATGGTATTTGTGTCTTGGGGAGATTCAGTGACTTTACCTGGTTTACAGTCATCTGCAAACTTGGTCAGCCAGAGGCCTTTGATGCTAGCCTTGACTTGACTTTATAGAAGTAGATGCTAGACAGGACTGCCCCCTTCATTGAAGCCCTTATGTAAGCCACCTTTTTGTGAAGGCAGACCGTCCTTATTCTAACTTCTTGGGTCCTGTCTGTGATCCAGCTGGCTAGGGTAGTGTTTATTGAACTTTCCTAGAATGCCTGAGTGGGATATTGGGTCAAATACCTTGGCCAGGTCCAGGGAAGAAGTATGAACCATTGTACTCTCAGTCATTGCTTTAATGACCTTCTTGAAGAAGTCCACCATGTTGAATAGGCATGACCTGACCTTGACAAACTGGAATTGAGTTGGATCCAATGTTTGTAGGTTTCCTATATCTTTAACACATCCATGATTATTCTTGCCATACCTTTACATATTAGACTAGTCAGGCTTATGAGTCGATGCTTTTTCAGGTCCATGGATGTCCGGCCTTTATGCAGAGGAATAACCATTGCAGTCCTCCTTCATTTGGCAAGAAGCCTGTTTGGAAGCTGTGTTCAAACAGGAATTCTAGTGGGGCTGATAGTTCATGTTTTGGGTTATAAAGGAGGCATCCTGGGATATTACTGGGGCCTGTTAATGCAGTGGTCTTCACCTTGGAGAGTGCCTTGAAGTCCTGTTCCCTAGTGATAGTAGGGGGGAGTCATGGTTTTGGGCATTTTTTGATGCGTTTAAGGTAGGAGAGAGGGGGGTCGAGTAAGTGCTAAATTTGTTGGGCAGTAGATTTGTTTTCTTCCAGCTCAGTATAGGTGGAACCATTTACAATTAATTCAGTACATTGTTATGCATTGCCTTTGAGATTGCAGACACAGCTGAAGAAAGCTTTATGATTTTCCTTTAGATTTGGCTTTGATTGACTTGATTAGCCCCCCTGTGTTGCTTATTTAGATTGTTGAAGGAGCTATTATTTGCTGACCATGCAAGGAAACAAATGACCTTTCTTTTACTTATCAGGAATGCTCCTGTATGCTTTTTCAGTCTTTCCACTACTTTGTGGGTCATTCTGAAGGTTCAGAAGGCCTCTCCAAAGATCATTGTCACAACTTCCTTCTGGACCAGACAACAGTGGCTCTCCCTTCATTTTGGAATGATCAGTGGCAATTACCACAAGATTCCTCATAGGCTGTACATACTGACATAGGACATGTTATGAATCCCAGCTTGAAAATACTTCATCTGACTGCCTGGATGACAGAGGTTTAATACCTTTTAAGCACTATTTGTCTGAGGATATGCAACAGGTATTAGAAGAAGCAAAGAAACTTACAACTAGGAAATCATATATTAGCAAATGGAAAATACTTTCTAGTTAGTGCTATGATAAAATGGACCCTTCTAAGACTATTATTTCTGTAGTTCTATAGTATTTCTTTGAGTTATTATCCCTCTGTCCTTTCTTACTCCTCTTTTGGCCTCCCTGAAAGCAAGTGCCTCCTCCTTGGGATTTCAACTTTTTTGTAAAAATTAAATCTTGTTCCATTTTAATCAGCTTATCAGGCTGATCAGAGGTTCTTAACGTTGAAAGTAGTTTTGATGATTGCTCTACCCTCTGTAAAAAGAGTACCTGAGTTGCAAGCTCTAATGCTGATTTCAACCTTATCTCATTTTCCACACTGACAGGGTTTTTTTCAGAACTAATCCTTCTTTTATACATAAAGTGGTATCTAAGTTTACTTTGAGCCATCCTATCTATCTCCCTGTCTTTTCAGAATCTTAAAATGAGAGAGATAGGATTCTCCATTCTCTGGATGTCCACAGACTACTCAGATATTACCTTGATAGAGATGAAATGTTCAGAAACTGATCATTTACTCATGTCACATGAATGCAAGAAAAAAAAAGTTCAACCTTTATCAAAGCAGACTCTTTCCAAATGGTTGCCTCATGCTGTTACCTTTTGTTATACTTTATTTATTTATTTATTTATTTATTTATTTTTATTTTGCATTTGTTAACCGGGAGAGTCCGACTGGATACATGTCCATTTTCAGCGGAGGCCCGGGGAGAAAAGCTCCACATGTGCAAAAAAATAAGTGACAATATATAGACATGGTTACATTGAAGTTTAAAACTTTAAAAATAAGTGACAATATATAGTCATGGTTACATTGAAATTTAGCAGCATTGTATGTTTATAGAATGAAATATGTGCACAAATCATTTAACAGCATTGAAGTGTATAGAATGAAATGTTTACACAGATCAGTTATACGGATGACAAACAAGAGAAAAGGTGGTTAGTTAAGAAGGGAAGTTGTTTGAAATTACATGTAAAAGGGTTAAACATAGCATTGAATGGCTAGGATAACAAGACCCCATCCTTATAATTATGTCTTAATGGTTGTTGAGAAGTGTATGCAATCTGGGCAGAGAAAGGTTTAGAAAGATTATACTTATAGGTTCAGGAAGTTATTATTATTGGGTATTTCTCCTATGTGAGTTGTGTTTTTATTGGGTTAGTCTGGGTTTAGACATGGACATAGCCAATGCATGTTTAGGTGTTTCTTTTGGGATATTTTGAATTGGGATAAGGAGGATGTAGTGGTAAGATCTGCGGGGAGTGAGTTCCATTTTTTACAAGCAGAGTTGGAGAATAATGATTCTCTGGCTGAGTTGTTGGCTTTGGCAGATTGTACTAGCATTCTGTTCGATGAGTGGAGGGATGCTATGTTACTGTAGGGGGTGATAATATTTGTTAGAATGGGTGTACTGTTAGGTTGGTAGAGGATTTTATGAATAACTTTGAGTTGGTTATACTGGAATTGATTGGGTAGTTCTAGCCAGTCTAGTGTTTCAAGATTTTGACAGTGATGGGTTCTGTAGACTGAGCCTGTGGGGAATCTAGCAATATTGTTATAGCAGCTAGTAAATATGTTAAGGTTTTACTTGCTTAGGTTTACAAAGATGGGTGAGGCATAGAGAAGGGTCGATAGGAGATGTGTTCGAGCTATAGCAGTTCTGGCAGGTGGGGTTAGGAATTGTTTCATCCTATACAAGTAGCCTAGTTTTTTGTTAACTGTTTTGATGGTTTTGTCTATATGAGCATTCAGATTATTATCGATTATTACACCAAGTAGTTTCATGCAAGGTTCTGGAGACATTTTGGTGCCATTGTTAGATGAGATTGTAATAAGTGGTGATGTGAACTTATGGGTAGGGGAAAAAAGTAGTAGTTTGGTTTTATTTTGGTTTAATAGGAGACGGCGACTATTGAGCCAGTCCACTACTTTGCTGAAGGTGATTTTGGGATAGGGATTGTAGTTCTGTCGGGGTGGTGGCAGAGCAGATAAGGGTGGAGTCATCTGCATACTGAATACATGTTGCATCTGGGATAACTTTGGGTAGGTCATTAGTGAATATGGAGAAAAGGAGGGGGCCTAATATAGATCCTTGGGGGACACCAAGGGTGACTGGTAGAAGGGGGGATAGATTGCCTTTCCATAGTACAGCTTGTTGTCTACCATGCAGGTAAGAGTGGAACCAGTTGATTAACTAGGTTGTCTAGGCAAAGTGATTTTAGTATGTCTAGGAGTAGGTGGTGATTCACCATATCAAATGCTTTAGATAGGTCGAGAAAGAGGGCTGAAGAGAGCTGAAATGGAAATAGATGATCCGCTGTGGCGACCCCTAACGGGAAAAGCCGAAAGATGATGATGATGATGATGATGTGTGAGAAAAGGAGAAAAGGGCTGTAATTGTAATATGGGCAGGTCTAAATCCGTGCTGGGATGGGACTAGGAGAGCATTCTGAATAAGGTGAGTTAGTATTTGCTTATGTATACATTTTTCCATTATTTTGGCCAAGGGAGATAGGATGGCTATGGGTCTGTAGTTTGAGATTTCAGTGGAGTTCCCCCTTTGTGAAGTGGAATAATGTGGAAAATTTTCCAGATGGAGGGAATGTAGGATTCGTAAATAGTATGATTGATTAAGATGGAGACAGTGTATGTTATTTCATTAGCGGCCATTTGTAAAATTCTGCAGGAAGTAGGACTGCTGCTAGGGTGGTGGGTTTCAGTTTCTTAAGTAGGGACTTAATAAAGTCTGTGGGGATAGGATCAAATTTGAAGGGATGTATATTTTCTTGAGTGGGTGTGGTAGTATTAGAGGTGTTGGGAGATAGATTATTAGCTAGGGACTGCACTGTTTCTGTAAAGAAAGTATTAAAGGTCTTTGCAACACATTTAGGGGGTGGATGTAAGGTAGTTGAGGGGGTGGGAGTTGAGGATTTACCTGGGTGGAGCAGTTTATTAAGGCCTGACCAGAATTTTTGTGGTTGATTTTGGTGCTTTTGCTGTAAATTGAAATAGTAGTTTTGTTTGTCTAGCATAATGGATTTTTTTTGCCTTGTTTCTCAGTTGTTTGCATCTGATGTGGTCTTGTGGGGATTTAGTGGATCTCCAGGAGGTCCATGCTGTATTTCTAGCAATAATTTTTTGTCTAGTGCCATTGGTTAGCCATGGAGCTGTTTTGTTTTTGGTTCTGATTGTTTGTTTGGGAGCATGCCTGTCTAAGATGGCTAGGAATTTAGCATTGATATCCGAGACTTTGTCAAGGGGAAGTATTTTAAGATTGGACCATTTGCATGAGTTAAGTGTGGCCTAGAAATTAGTCCGATTAAAGTTTTTAGTATTCCTAATGGTTTTAAAGGTGGTTTGATGAGACATATCATTCGTTTTTTTGATTATATAGGTTAGGAAGTAGTCAATCATGTCCTTAGGTAGGGTGCCTGATTTATATAACTGGGGTTCATTGTTTATTAATATCCAGTCTAGGATACTTTCCTTATTGTTGGGCTTATTGATTCTGGTAGAAAAAGTTATATTCTGGGAGAAGCCTTGTAAGTTAATATGGGTGGTTGGGTAGTTTGATGAACAGGTTTATCCAGTCAATATTTACATCCCCGAGAATAATAGTTTTTTGGAGGTGGTTAGTGGATAGCCATTGGAGGGTACATTCTAAGGTGTCTGTGTTGTCACCTTGGGGAATATAGATACATGCTGTGTTTATATATTTGTGTTTGTTAAGCTGGACTTTTGTGATGAGTGTTTCGGAGTTGCTAGTTATAAGGCTTTGTGGGGTACTAATTGTGGATACTTCTAGAGTGGATTTATACATGATGGCTACCCCACCACCTTTCCTAGAGATGCGGTCAAGTCTTATTATATTATGGTTGCAACAATAAGGTAATTCCAGGCAAGGTCAAGGCTCACTCTACTAGTGCCCTGGTTCATATATGGCTTCTTGGAAAGGGGTAGATTCTAGACGTTTTCTGGAAGCAGCAACTTGGTCCGTTGTGCTTACCTTTAGAAAACACTACAAATTACATTCCTTCGCCAACTGTAGAATAGGCTTTTTTAGGACCATTTCCCAGTGGCTTCTGGACCTTTAACCCTATCTGCTTCCAGTTGGTATTAGCAATGGCAGTCTACTTTGGAGTTAAGGCTACTGCAGTACTGATCAAATGATGAACATAGTACAGCTGTATCCAACAGTAGATGTTTAAATGCAGTAGCTGTGCCCTTCTCCTCCTTTATTTTTGTATGTTTTTTCTGCAAGGATGAGGACTTTCATTTTTATTTTTCTGGTATTGACCTGCTTCAGGGCTCTAGCCTCCCTCCCTGAGTTGGAATGAAAGCTGTGAAAGTCTTGGCGCCCAAACTGCTGTTTTTTCTTTTCAGCTGTGCTCCAGCTAGTAATGGTTTGGGCATGTGGAAGGTGCCTGTAAGTTTTGGAAGCCATCTGAACCTTGGCAGGATATAGTGGCAGGAAATAATACATATATCTAGAGCTGCTGCAGCAGTGATCATTCAAACATGTACTGTTATGGTAAGTTTATTTGCACATCTATACTTTCTTAGTAGGCAGACAGCCTGGGTGATCATGTAGAGTTTAGCCATGCAACCCAGAGTGTTTAATGGGTGGATCTGCCACCCTGCTTGGTGAGGGAAATACTGCTTAACTCCAGAAGATAAGTTTGTGGGTATCCATCTACCTGATCTAGAGATCAGTGTCACATGTTGTGAATTGTAAGTGGAGCTTGTTCCTCTTTGGGTGAGGACCCTCTCTATCCTAGAGGTCATGTTTGTATTGTAGTGAAGTCTAAGGTCATTGGAGTAAGTATTATTAGTACTACCAGTATTTTCAAGGTGAAGGAGATCTAGTAGGGCATGATCTTTCATAGCCCTGAAGTTGAGGGAGAGATCACTGTGCAGGAGCGGATACAAGACAGAGAAAAGTAAGACTGTTTTTAGTTTCTCTGGTTAAGTGAAGGAACTTAAACCTTTGATATCTTTAGTTAGAAAACATTGTGCTCTCTTTGATTGGGTAAGATATCTGGAGGGATACATTCCAAATAGTGTGTTGTATTTTGTGAATTCCATGATGAAGGAAAAATACAGGAGGATTATGACATCCATGGACCTGGAGAATATACCCTTGTTAATTAATTGGATGAAGTAGAAGCAGGGGAGGCTGGTGACTTCAAATCAAAGGGGGGCTGCAAAAGATAGCTGAATGGGTGGGGTCAATGGAAAGGGGTGCGGTCAACTAGAAAGGGGAGGAGCTATGCTCAAAACCACAAAAACTAACTTTAATTAAATATGCTGCCCTGGGTGCCAAACCCTCATTATGAGAGTCCAATCGAGACAAATGAAGTGTAAAAGAATAAAAATATTTCATTTGGCTGCATGACAGCTTACTTAATACCTAGATGGAAACAAAAAGGTTGTGAGGCACGAAAAAATAAATTACTTTTTAAATACATTACTGGAATGCCAGTCAAAATCAAGTTTAAGAAAAACAAGCAGCACTCAACTCAAACTGCTTCTCCTTCCACTGCAGTTCTAATTATAATTTATGTTCAGCTTTATTAAAGTACCAAGTAACATGCTGAAAGTAGCAATCTCTGTGATGCCCCCACTTGTAAAAATGTTTCATATCCAAAAAAGACCTGCTGCCTGACAACTATCTACTTGTTTCATGGGGAAAACATGATCAAAGTAAAAATGAAAAGCAAACAAGAAACAAGCTCAAGATACATTGCTTAAAGGATTACTGTGCAGGTTATGGACCACACATGAATGGCATTCTGTTTAGTTTACGGTTAAAGCCCTCAGAGATCACTGGAAGTCATCAACAAGTGTAATGAGCTTCTTAAAATAATGTAATCCTGTCCTTTATTACAAATACTGTCATATGCATTTCAATACCCAAGGCTTATACATTATCTAGTTAAGTATTCTCTGCATGGCAACAACAGAAAGGCTTCAATGTTGGCAGTTCTTTAACAGTATGCTTATTAAAGCTTACTTGCATGTTATGATCTCAGACCAGCTTACTTGATGGTCATTAAATCATTGCTACTTAAAACACAGAGCGACAGGCACTTTGAGTAATAAGCATAAATCAACAGTACAAAAATATGACAGAAACCAGACCATTCTGCAAAATCAAGAACAGTTGAAAAGCCACTGTAGTACTTGTGTCTACCTTGGATGGGGGGATACCCTGCACATTTACACTGCATAACTGCTCCTTGCCTTGCTTGGACACATCCAGAGTCACTACATGGGGGAGTGGGGTGCAACAAGTATGTCACAATTTGAAATGTCCCTGGCTGACGGTGATGGCCCTGACACATTTGTCATACCTCTCACCCTCAGAGCAAGAAATCTGGGCAAAGCCATACATAAAGTGGGACAAAGGCCCAAAAATAAGGACAATTTTTAAATATTGCTCTTATAAAACTTAGAAAGATAATAGAATAGTAGTTTTTGCATTAGTATGAATTTTCTGAGGGATATGATATCTGAAATTCAAATATCTGTCATTATTTTCTAACTTCAGTCTTTAATGATTTACCACTAATTTGACAAAAAAAAAACACAATTTTATGAAAAATGGACCAAAAATGTGATGCAAAAATATAAAATAGCCACACAATACCGCTGGGAACCTGTCAAAGAAGGGACACTTTTTTAATATTCGTACTTCTAACTTGAGCAGTTGACAAAATAAAAGAATCTACACGCATTTCTGAAATAAAAGTAATCTATAACTCTGATTATTACAGTTATTTCTTAATTGTAAACCCTCCATGTTTTCTTCCAAAATTGCTATTTTGCGGAGGGATTATTAGGGGAAGAGCAACATTTTGAGCCAAATTCGGGGATAGTTGAGAGGTTTGGCTATGCCTAATTCTATAAAGCAATTTATTTGCATGTACCTCTCAACCTGTTAATGCAATAAATCTGGACAACGCCAAATATATTGGGGGAGCATATAAACAGTACTAAAAATTGCTCTTCTATAAACTGAGACAGTTGATAGAATAACTGGTCTTACTTTAGCATGCATTTTTCTGAAGCTTATGAAGTCTGAAACTCAGTGTGTCATTATTTAGTGACTTAATTCCTAAATGATTTTCCAGAAAACCACACATTTTATGAGGAACAAACCAAAAATAAGAAGCAAAAATCTATTAATTCTGTGAACATCTGGACAGTTGGGAGGTATAGTTCAGCTGGGGCTGTCTTTGAGTTTGCCGCCCTTCCCCCTCACAAAATCATGGTCGAATGGAGCCCTCCCCCATGCAGCCATTCCAATGATCCATTACTTGGCTATATCACTCCATTTACCATAAACACTAATGTGCATACTGCTTTACTTCTATGATGATCTGGATGATAGATGATAAGTTGTCTAACTCGCCTTCGTTCTTGCTGGTTGGGATCGGAGCCAATCCTCGGCTCCGACTCGGCCATCTTCTATAGCTCGAGAGCTGTTTACTGGCTCGAGGCTACCCCTTATCCCATGATACCTAGCGCTAGCTA
Source organism: Protopterus annectens (assembly GCF_019279795.1). NCBI lineage: Eukaryota > Metazoa > Chordata > Ceratodontiformes > Protopteridae > Protopterus > Protopterus annectens. The sequence continues at coordinate 1,480,037,198 of NC_056729.1, forward strand.
CCCAGATCTCATTTGCCGCTTCAGCTGCGAGGTGCCGTTTTACTGGCTCAGGCTTGTATTAGTTTATTACAGAACTTTTTTCTTCAAAAAATAGTTTTTTTCTTAAGAGTTATAGTTAACTTTTAGTCTTGTACTATTGTCATTAGTTTAGTGTGTTGTAGTAGCTCCTTTCCTCCCATTTAGAAATCGTTTAATTTAGAGAGTTCTTCCCCTCCCCCCCTCTCTATTCTAGTCAGGTTAGCCGTTTAAGTTAGAGACTTTCCTTCTATCTTCCTTTTAGGTAGCCGTTTAAGTTAGAGGCTTCCTAGTTTAACAAAAAAATCTTTAGCTGTGTGTTTTTCTTTTTGTTGATATTTTGTTTTCGCTTATCGGCCTTTTGTCTAAGATCAGTGTAGTATCTCTTCAGGTATTTTGTTGGATACAGGATGTCCAAAGAATCCAAGGTGTCTGGATTCAGGAAGTGTGACTCATGCTGTCAGAAAATGTCTCTGACAGATGGGCACACTTCTTGTGTCTGTTGCTTAGGCGCAGTGCACCTGCAGGACTCTTGTTCTATATGCCATGCATTTAGTTCAAGAGTTCTGCAGGAGTGTAAGAATAAGCTTATTCTTAGGGGTCTTTTAAAGCTCCAGGATTCACCGGCCAAGAATCAGCCTGTGAAATCCCCAAAACTGACTAAATCATGGGCTCCAAGCTCTGAGCTGTCATTGGTTCAAACTTTACCTGCTACTTTGGTTCTGGCCGGAACTGATGAGGCTATCTCCCCGTCGGCTCCATTAGAATCTCGGAGCCACAAGAGGCTGAGGTCCCCTTCTCTGGAATCCATGCATTCGGTTCCTCAGTCTCCCCTGCTTCAGAGTGAGCACAGTCACAGATCTTCCCACTCCTCTCGGTCCTCTAGGCTCTCGGATCATGACGTGGAGAGAGTGGTCAGTAAGTCGCAGACACTTGCCAAGATCTTGTCCAGCCCTCCTCAACAGGTGTCAGCTCCGTCCAATTCTATCGATGTTCCTCCTCCGACTCCCTTGAGCTCGGAGCCAGAGTTCATTGGGGTTCGAATCGTGGAACCGCCGGCTCCGATAGTTATTTCTCCTTCAGTTCCATCGCCGGCTCCGATTCCCTGAATGGTGCCATCCATCGAGGGATCTGGACGCCGAGGCTCCCTCGTCTGCTCCAAGGGGGGCGAGTGGCATCGGACCCTGTTCTCCCTCTCAGAGCTTCGGCGCAGGTGAGCTCGGCTCCTATATCAGCCTCGGAGCCATCTCCCTTGGTGCAGAGAAGGATTCTGATTTCCTCTGAACCAGAGCCTTCTCTGCATCATGGCAGGGACCCCTTCGATGTTATGAGGAGTGTGCTGGCCTCTGAGTCAGCTCCACGATCGACCCCACTGGCTCCGTCCCCTGTAGTGCCTGCGCCAACCTCTGCTCCTCCTCCTCCAGACCCCAAGCGTGGGGAACTGGCACTCCAGGACACCCCATTGGGTGTTTCCTCTTCTTCTAGGCCTCCTCTGATCATTTAGAGGAGCCCCCTCAGAAGAAGAAGTGCAAGAGGAAGCACATTGACTCCCCTGAGTCTGTCACCTCTGATACAGACTTAGATGAATCAGAAGGGTCCCCGAGATCCCCCTCTGAAGATGTTTCCTTCTCGGACATCCTAGAAATGCTTAAGCAGAGGGGGAACTGGAATCCCCTAGCCTCTACCGAGGATGAGTCTGTATTCCTGGATGCATTCGGTTCCCGACCTTCCACCTCCTGGGTTTCTCTGTCTTTCGATCCACTCATGTCAGTGGTGGCTCAAAAGGCTTGTTCAGCCCCGGATACAGTGGAACCAACCCTGAGGAGACCCGGCAAGTTTATCACCGCACCCCTTGATAAGCAGTCCCTTACCAAAGGTGTTCCTGTGGATGCCATGGTGGTAGCAGCAGCCACTAAAAAAGAGTTAGCGGAAACTTCTTCATCTGTCCATCCTCCTAACAAGGAGTCTAGGACTATGGATAGATATGGGAAGCGAATGTTTGCTTCAGCGACCTTTTCTATGAGGTCACTAAATTACTTATGCCATTTTACCCGGCTTCAGAGGGATCTCCTTAAAGAGGTTGGAGATACCCTTCAAGATCCATCAGCTGAAGGGGCTCAAGCTAAAGTGGCTTCCCAGCTGACGACCCTTAATTCTGTAGTCAACTCCTCCATGAGGCTCATTTCCTATGCAGCCAATGGTATGAGTAGAGCCACAGGTACAGGCATGGCCCTTAGGAGACACGCATAGATGCAGCTGTGTAATTTTGTGGAATCTTTTAGAGTGTCATTCACCAACACCCCCTTTGATGGTTCCTTTCTTTCTGGATCACAGGTGAAAGACACCTTGACTAGGTGTGAGCAAGAAGGCAAGACTCTCTCTGCCGTGTGAGTCCGTTTTTCCACTCCTTCCAGACCATACCCCATGGTTCAGAAGTGTGATAAAATGTGGTTCTGGAAATCCCAGGGAGCCTCGCCTGATGCACGTAGCGATTTTTCCTCCAGGGGCAGAGGAGGAAACAACAACAGACGCTGCCCTCAAGGCAGAGGGGGTCCGCAGAACCAGGGCAGCAGAGAATCCTTCTCTGAGAAGCCCTTCCACCATCCCTGAAGGTTTGCTCGGCTGCCCACCTTTGGAGGCAGTCGGGGGAAGACTTTCACTGTACCCAAAAGCCTGGCAAAATTTAATGCAAGACAAATGCAGTCATATCCGGAGGTTACAAAATTCCCTTCTCTCAACCCCCCTTATCATCAAGTAAATCCCTTCCAGATGTTCCACCCAATCTGAGGGACCAAGCAGTCATAGAAGTTTCAAAACTGCTAGAAAAAAGAGTCATCCAGGAAGTCCCGGCAGACCAACACGGATCCAGAACTTACTCAAGGTTCTTTTTGGTACCAAAAAAGACAGGGGACTGGAGACTGATTCTATATCTCAGCAGACTAAACAAGTCTGTTCAAAGAACAAAGTTTCAGATGGTCACGCTACAGCCCATTCTACCCTTTCTGGGTCAGGACAATTGGATGTGCTCCATAGATCTTCAGGATGCATACTATCACATCAAAATGGACAGGCACTCCAGGTGATTCCTTCGCTTCTGGCTGGGAGCCAGTCATTATCAATTCAGAGCTCTGCCCTTTGGTCTCACCACAGCCCCCAGGGTGTTCACCAAATGTATGGCAGTGGTCATGGCTCACCTGAGATGTCAAGGATTCCAGGTGTTTCCATATCTAGATGACTGGCTCCTCACTGCTACTACCAGGCATCAACTTCTGCAAGCCAGGGACTACACAATCACAATCTGTTCCCAGCTAGGCATCACAATAAACTTCGAAAAATCTGCCTTTTTGCCCTGTCAATCTATCACCTATATAGGAGCAGACTTAGACAAAAGAAACATGTCCGCAAGGCTTCCGCCAGACAGGGTATCTTTAATTCACTAGCAAGTACAAATTCTAATGCAGAGCAAAAGGATCCAAGTCAGGTTTGTCCTTCAAACTCTGGGTTCCATGGCAGCGGCAATTCTTCTAATCCCACTAGCCCACTTTCACATGAGGATCCTTCAGTGACTTCTGTTCACACAGTGGTCTTTCCAACAGCTGCCCATGTCTCACATGATCTTGATTACAGAAGCATGCAAAAGGCACCTTTCCTGGTGGATGGTCTCCCCACTAGTGACTCAGGGCAGACCCTTCATTCATCCTCCTCCAGTTGCCACAGTGACCACAGACGCCTCCCTGATAGGGTGTGGGGGGGGGGGGGCATTATCAGGGCAGGACAGTCCAAGGCACTTGGCAGCCTCACGAGTACCATCTGCATATAAATGTCCTAGAAATGAGAGCCGTGCTGCTAGCATTGCAAGCTCTTCAGGACTCTCTCCCTTCTGGGACCATTGCATTTCAAACGGACATGTCACTGGTGTGGTACATCAACAAGCAGGGCAGAACCAGATCCTACCCCCTATGTCAAGAAGCACTCAGACTCTGGCAGTGGACGATTTCCTTCCAATGATTTCTGATTGCGACTCACATCCCTGGGAGGTCCAACGTCATAGCGGACAGGCACAGCAGAGCTGTTCTCATGCCTCACGAGTGGTCTCTGAATCAGGTAGTTCATAGTTTTGCGGATCTGATCTTCCACAAATGGGGACAGCCTTGCTGCAGTCTTTTTGCACTCCCTTCTTCCACTTCCAGGTCACACACCCAGAGAAGCTCTAGTGCACGATTAGCCTCAGGGACTTCTTTATGCCTTCCCTCCATTTCCCCTGATACCGATACTCATACAGAAAGCAATATTGTTGGGTTGCAAAATGATCCTCATTGCCCCCTCTGGCCTCGACAGATATGGTTTCCGTTCCTGCACCATTACCTTCTCGATCAATCCTGGACTCTGGATCCAATTCCAGACCTACTGATTCATCAATCAGGCAGGCTGCATCAATCCCTCCAAACACTCCAGCTCACAGCTTGGTTGCTCCACTTCCAACCTTAGCCAGGCTTCCCAGCATTTCCCCGGCCGTACATGAAATTATTATCTCCTCGCACAAGTCCACCACTAGAAGGACTTATGCTAGCAAATGGAAATGTTTTTCTTGTTGGGCAGAGGCTAGGAAGATAGATCCCTTTTCAACCCCACTCCACGAAATCTTGGAGTTCCTAGCAGAACTTTTTCATTCTGGGTCCGCTTCTGCTACAATCAGGGTTCAATTAGCGGCTATTTCAAACTTTCATGTTGGGTTGTCTAATGCAAACATCATGTCTCATAAGCTATGTAAAGCTTTTCTAAGAGGGACTACTTAATGAGAGATCCCCTCCACCTTGGGACCTAAATTTGGTACTAACCTCCATAATTTTGCCCCCTTTTGAACCTGCAGCATCCTGCTTCATTAAGTTTCTATCTTGGAAAACTCTCTTTCTGGTAGCTATTACTTCAGCCAGATGCATCTCTGAACTTCAGGCACTATGTGTCCGTCCTCCATACTTAGTTTTTCATAAGGACAGGGTTGCTCTGAGGACTAATCCCTCTTTCCTTCTGAAAGTCTGCTCAGAAAATAATTTAAACCAATCTATAGACCTACCTGTGTTTTTTCCCAACCACACCAGCAAGGCAGAATACAAATTACATCAATTGGATGTTCATAGACAACTGCGTTTTTACCCACATAGGACGAAGGATATAAGGAAGTCGGACCAACTATTCCTTTCCTATGCTCTGGGCAAATAAGGTCTCCCAGTTTCCAAAGTGACCTTATCCAGGTGGTTGTCTCACATTATTACCTTCATCTATCAACTGAGAAACAAAGAGTTGTTTATCAAACCAAAAGGTCATTCTGCAAGGGCTTTGGCCACCTCTGTAACCTTCCAGTCTAGGTTGCCCATGGACTCTATCTGTGCAGCTGCTACGTGGGCAAACCCTCATACCTTTATTTCTCATTACAAGCTAGATATGGTCTCCAGGAGAAGAGCTAACTTTGGTTCCACTGTTCTGAAAAGTCTGTTCCAATGAGCCTCCCAGGATTATAGGTGCTAGGGAAGCTGCCCCAACCAGCAAGAATGAAGGCGAGATAGACAACTTAACATAAAGAAGTTATGTACCTACCATAACGTTCCATGTTAGTTGTCTTCATCTCGCCTTCTTTCTTGCGTCCCACCCTCCATCCCCCTGTCCTATTGGACCAAGAGGAGTTCAAGTTTCACTGGCTGAATGTTCTCTGGTTGTTTCCTCTACTGACTTAGAGAGCATCTCAGGTGTGTTCAACATTTTGTTTGGAGAGGTTCATTCTCTAGCTATGGCTAGGGTTAGCTATTTCAAATGAGATCTGGGTAGCTAGCGCTAGGTATCATGGGATAAGGGGTAGCCTTGAGCCAGTAAACAGCTCTCAAGCTATAGAAGATGGCCAAGTCAGAGCCAAACCAGCAAAAAAGAAGGCGAGATGAAGACAACTAACATGGAATGTTATGGTAGGTACATAACTTCTTTTTCATTGCTGACAAAGGTACCTTAGCTATCTAATGACTAATCTGTTTTAAGCAGTGTCCCGTTTATGTGTTACTCATCAGGATAGACTTGTTTCCTAGGGACAACTATACTACATATTTTGGCATTAAGCTTAAGGGCATAATTGGTACACCAAGTGTTGATTCTGGCACCTTTTGAAGGATACAAGTGTCTATGGATGAGTCTAAAATAGCACCCAGTTTACTGTCATTGGCAAATTTCATTAGTCACAGACCTTTAACATCTGTTTTCATGTTACGAGGTGTAGATGCCAAAGAAGACGGGACCAAGGAGAGATCCCTGAGGGACACCCCTAGTGATGTACCTTTTGGATAAGAAGGCACTACCAACTCTTTCTGTGTTCAGTTAGATTGCCAATTTATAACTCAACAAGTGATATAGGGCTTTATGTTTAGAACAGTGAGTTATTCAATGATGCAGCTATGGAGAGTCATATTGAAGGCTTTAGCAAGGCCCAGATAAGTGGTATGAAAAGAAAGGACTTTTTTGATGGCATCCATTACAGTTTCAAAGAAAATAATTACATTAAGGAGACAAGGTCTACCTTTCACAAAACTGGATATATTAGGGTTGTTAGCATCTTGAAAATGGATGTGTCCAGTGGATAAAACTAGATGGAGACATCTACACAAAACCCAGACCAGCACAAACACCCTCCCTTTCCAAATGCTGTATACTCATCTCCCCCTCCCCAAACACCCTCATTAAAGCTTTCAAATCTTACAGGTTGGCTAACTATAAATGTGAATCATTGTATTATCTCTAACAATTTGCTCAACTTCAATGCTTGTATGCTAACCCATTGAAAATGTCATTATCAGTCAACCTCAGTAACTGCGTTTGTTAACCCTTTGGCAGTAGCAGTATTCTTAAGAAAATTCAGCTCAGTAAAGAGATTATCATTACTGGATGTAATTCTAGAAACCTTATCTATTTGGCCTTTAACTAGGTCTCTTTTCTGAAACTGTGGCTGACAACTATAATATAAATAATTGTTATTAAATGTAGGCTTCCTGTAAATATCTGACTTGTAACGTGCATTCTGTGCATCCTTAGTAATAGTTATAGATAAATAATCCATCCTGAATGGGTCCCATTGAGCTGCAAACTTCAAAACTACAGTAGTATTGTTCAAATATTTTAAAAAAATATTAAATTCTTCAACTTCCCCAATCTGGATAATAAAAATATCAGCCAGAAAATGGACATACAGGTTCACTTTTGTCATGAATTTAATATTAAATACCATATTTTTTCCCAGTACCTTAATACAATGTTGGCAAATACTGGTGCTGCCACCACACCAAAACATTGTTTGAAATATTCTCCTTCAAAGTAAATGTAATTGTTAGGTAAAACAATGTCCATAAAATCATGTATTAGACATATCCCACGTTGGGTCAATAAAGCAAAAGTAGATAGACTTCCAAGAGTAGCAGCTTAATTCTGGCTCTCCCAGTGGGAAGAGTAAAGCAAAAACATCATCATCATCTTTCGGCTTTTCCCGTCAGGGGTCTCCACAGTGGATCATCTCTTTCCATTTCTTCCTATCCTCTGCATCTTGCTCTGTCACACCAACCGCCTGCATGTCCTCTCTCACCACGTCCATAAATCTTATCTTAGGCCTTCCTCTTTTCCTCTTACCTGGCAGCTCCATCCTTAGCATCTTTTTCCCAATATACCCATCATCCCTCCTCAGCACATGTCCAAACCAATGCAATCTCGTCTTTCTTGCTTTGTCTCCAAACTGTCCAACATGAGCTGATTCCTAATCCTATCCATCCTAGTCACACCGAGTGCAAATCTTAACATCTTTAACTCTGCCACATCCAGCTCTGACTCCTGCCTTTTTGTCAATGCCACTGTCTCCAACCCATATAACATAGCTGGTCTCACTACCCTCTTGTAGACCTTCCCTTTCACTCTTACTGGTACCCGTCTGTCACAATTCACTCCTGACACTCCTCTCCACCCATTCCACCCTGCCTGTACTCTCTTCTTCACCTCTCTTCCACATTCACCATTACTCTGAACTGTTGATCCCAAGTACGTAAACTCGTCCACTTTTACCAACTCTACTCCCTGCATCCTCACCATTCCTCTACTCTCCCTCTCATTTACACACATATATTCTGTCTTAGCCCTGCTGACCTTCATTCCTCTGCTCTCTAGAGCATATCTCCACCTCTCCAGAGTCTCCTCAACCTGATTCCTACTCTCACTACAGATCACAATGTCATCTGCAAACATCATAGTCCACGGGACCTCCTGTATGATCTCATCTGTCAACCTGTCCATCACCACTGCAAATAAGAAAGGACTCAGAGCTGATCCTTGATGTAATCCCACCTCCACCTTAAATGGATCTGTCACTCCCACTGCAGTCCTCACCACTGTCATACTACCCTCTTACATATCCTGTACCACTCTTACATACTTCTCTGCCACTCCTGACTTCCTCATACAATACCACAACTCTTCTCTAGGCACCCTGTCATATGCTTTCTCCAAGTCTACAAAGACACAATGCAACTCCTTCTGACCTCCTCTGTATTTCTTCAATAACACTCTCAGAGCAAACATTGCATCTGTAGTGCTCTTTCATGGCATGAAACCATACTGCTGATCACTAATTATCACCTCCCTTCTTAACCTAGCTTCTACTACTCTTTCCCATAACTTCAAGCTGTGACTGATCAGTTTTATCCCTCTGTAGTTACTGCAGCTCTGCATATCAACCTTATTCTTAAAGATAGGTACCAAAACACTTTTTCTCCACTCCTCAGGCATCCTCTGACTTTCCAAAATTTCATTAAACAATCTAGTTAAAAATTCCACTGCCATTTTTCCTAAGCACCTCCATGCTTTCATTGGGATGTCATCTGGGCCAACAGCCCTTCCATTCTTCATCCTCTTCATAGCTGTCCTTACTTCCGCCTTGCTAATCTGTTTCACTTCCTGATTCACTATCCCCACATCATCCAACCTTCTCTCCCTCTCATTCTCTTCATTCATCAGCCTCTCAAAATACTCTTTCCATCTACTCAACACACTCTCCCCTCTTGTGAGTACCTTTCCCTCACTATCCTTTATCACCCTTACTTGCTGCACATCTTTCCCAGCTCTGTCTAGCCAATTGGTACAGGTCCTTTTCTCCTTCTTTAGTGTCCAATCTGTCATACAACTCTCCATATGCCTTATCCTTAGCTTTCGCCACCTCTCTCTTTGCCATGCGCCTCATCTCCTTATACTTATGTCTACTTTCTTCATCTCTTTCACAATTCCACTTCTTCTTCGCCAGCCTCTTCCTCTGTATACTCTCCTGTACTTCCTCATTCCACCACCAGGTCTCCTTCTCCTCCTTCCTCTGTCCAGATGTCACACCAAGCACCTTTCTAGCAGTCTCCCTTACTAGTTCTGCTGTAGTTACCCAGCTATTCAGTAACTCTCCACTGCCTCCCAGTGTCTGTCTTAACTCTTTCCTAAACTCCACTTCACAATCACCCTTTTTTAACTTCCACCATTTAATCCTTGGCACTGCTTTCACACTCCTCCTTCTCTTCTTGATCATCAACGTCATCCTACAGACCACCATTCTATGCTGCTTAACTACACTTTCCCCTGCCACCACTTTACAGTCTCCAATCTCCTTCAGACTGGCCCTCCTACATAGGATATAATCCACCTGTATGCATCTTCCTCCACTCTTGTACGTCACCCTATGCTCCTCCCTCTTCTTAAAATACGTATTCACCGCAGCCATGTCCATCCTTTTCGCAAAATCCACAATCATCTGACCTTCTGCATTCCTCTCCTTAGCACCATACCTACCCATCACTTCCTCATCCCCTCTGTTCACTTCACCAACATGCCCATTAAAGTCGGCTCCAATCACTAGTCTCTCACCCTTGGGTACACTCACCACAACTTCATCCCACTCACTCCAAAATTTCTCTTTCTCATCTATCGCACACCCAACCTGTGGAGCACATGCACTAACAACATTCATCATTACACCATCAATTTCGAGCTTCATAAACATCACTCTGTCAGACACTATCTTCACGTCTAAAACACTCTTGGCATATTGTTCCTTTATTATAACCCCTACCCCATTTGTCCTGCCATCCACACCATGATATAACAATTTGAACCCATTTCCTAAACACCTGGCCTTACTTCCCTTCCATCTGGTCTCTTGCACGCACAATATATCAACCTTCCTTCTCTCCATCATATCAGCTAGCTCTCTTCCTATACCAGTCATACTGCCAACATTCAAAGTTCCTACCCTCACTGCTACACTCTTAACCTTCCTCCTCTCTTCCTGTCTTCGGGCATGCCTTCACCCTCCTCTTCTCCTTCGGCCAACAGTAGCCCAATTTCTGCCAGCACCCTGTTGGCTAACAGTACTGGTGGCGGTCGTTGTTAACCCGGGCCTCGACTGATCCGGTATGGAAATATGAAATTTTTGCGCCATAAGTGATGTGGCAGAATTTTTACACTGGATGCCCTTCCTGACGCAACCCTCCCCATTTATCCAGGCTTGGGACCAGCACAAAGAAATGCACTGGCTTGTGCATCCCCAGTGGCTGGGTTGGAAGAGTAAAGCAAAAACAAACTCTGCAAAGTACTGATAAAATTTATTAGTATCAGCAAAGCTTTCGGGTAACAAACCCTTCATCACTGTTAAAACTTAATAAGATACAAGCTTATTTATACATCATCCTAGTCAAACAACCAATAAAATACTTCACAACTAATTAATTAGCTAACTGCTAGTTGATTTAAAAAAATACATATATCCATAAAATGATACAGATGTCCATAAAAATAAAATACATATTGTTAATATTTAAGAACTGGTTTGAGTGAAATAGTGCAATTTATACCAGATGTATAAATAAGCTTGTATCTTATTAAGTTTTAACACTGAGGAAGGGTTTGTTACCCAAAAGCTTTGTTGTTACTAATAAATTTTATTGGCACATTGCAGAGTTCGTTTTTGCCTTACTCTTTATAAAGGATATATTACGGGCAACTGCTTTACTTGGATTTTTTGTTTTTGTGTTAACTTTTCCCAATGTGAAAACAGAAACTTAGCAAAGAAAGCCAGTGGACCTAGACTTCTGGGTAAATTTCAGTAACTGGCTAGTAAGTGCACTGCCTGGATGCCAGCAAAAAATAAATAAAGAGGGCCTGAAGGAGAATCATCTGCAAAAGACGACAAAAAATTCTGCCTGGGAAAAGTACTGCAGCTGTTCAGCAAAAACAGTGCAAGCTCCAGACATGACTTCCAGTAACCTAGAGGAATATATAAGGCAACTGCACACAAACCTTACTAAAAATAAATGAAACACTAATAGAGTATATCAACTCAAACAATAAGAGGTTGGAAAAAATGGAAGAAGCTTTAAACAGATATTCAGATAATGTGATAAAACTGCACATCTCAGAGGATGAAATGAAGAAAAGGCAGGCTGAATATGACACTACACAAGAAAATATGTTTAAAAAAACTAATACAATTAGAGGACAGAGCATGTAAAGGAAACCTGAAGCTTTCTGCTGTACCAGCGCGAACAGACTGTATTAATTTTATGAAAGCACAAATAAGCAACTGGACTGGTATTCCACAACAGGAGTTGTTAATTGCTCCAAACCTGGCTAAGAGAACACAACCTGAAAATTTAATAGTGAAAATGCAATCTTATCAGCAGAAGGAGTTGATTCTGACAAAACTGTGACAGAAGGACAAAGTACTAAAAGTGGGAGACAGAGTGTTTGTGAAAAAATGACTTGTCATTGTCCACCAGGCAGAAGAGGAGTAAATGTATTCCATTATTCAGAGAATGTTGAGAAGCAAGCATGAGATTTAAACTGCTGTACCCATCTATCTTCAAAATAGTTTTCTCTGGAGGAACAAAATCATTTTTGATGAGGTACATTGCTAAGAAAGGAATATAGATGTTTGTCCAACATAGTCAGCTATGAAACAGAAAGTGATTCTGCTTCTTGTTCTTATGGTAATAAAAACAACAGCGAGACTGTGCCAATTAAACCTTTTTCCAGTGTTTCAACAGAAAATGCTTGAAAGAGGGAGAAAAGCACAAGAGTTGGCTAGCAGAATCGAAAGTATGGTGGAAATGAAACACAGACAGTGTTTGGGAGATGTAGATGAACATGAATAGAACAAAAAAATCTGGAAATATTGGACTTTCTTGGACTTTGTTAAACTTGTAGGGGACTCTAAAGCATATGCCCTACTTCATGACATTAATGTTTGGAGCATTTATTTATTTATTTATTTGGCATTTGTTTACTGGGAAAGTCTGACTGGGTCAAAAACTAAAAATTCAACCAAAAAGCGTCCCAGGAACCAACCAATGAATCACAAAAAAGACTAATCCAGAAATGCAGAAGTGCAAAGGCTATGGTGTCCACTGGAAAAAATAGTCCAGGGTATCACAAATTTATACTTTAATAAAAAATGTTTAAGCGCTTTCATCACCCCAAGTGTTGACTTCTTTCAGAATATAGTGTTATTACAATCAGACCCTTAAATATCTTTACTTTTTGGTGCCAATACACAATTGACCAATTGACAACATATAAAACCTTATTTAAAGTGATACCCTATCTATTACATCTAAACATAGTACAAAATAAAACCCACTCTAAACATTAAATGCAATAAAATCACATTAAAATTCATAGTGCAATACATATTGTATGTACAACCAATGCCCATCTAAGGTCTTTAGTTTAACAACTGCCACAAATACAGGCTTGATTTTTACGTGATTTTATTGCATTTAATGTTTAGAGTAGGTTTTATTTTGTACTATGCTTAGATGTAATAGGGTATCACTTTAAATAAGGTTTTATAGGTTAATTGGTCAATTATGTATTGGCGCCAAAAAGTAAAGCTATTTAAGGGTCTGATTGTGATAACACTATATTCTGAAGAAGATAACAGTTGGGTTGATGAAAGCGCTTAATAATTTTTTATTAAAGTATTTATTTGTGATACCCCGCACTATTTTTTCCAGTGGACACCATAGTGTTTGCACCTCTGCGTTTCTGAATTACTCTTTTTTTTTGTGATTCACGGGTTAAAAACTAGACAGACAGACATAAAGGCATAACATTCAAGCACAAAATTTGAAAAACTACACATTAGTTTGCCAGAAAAAACCTCAATAGACATAAAAATAAAATCATAGTGTTCAAGCATAAATTATATGGAAAACCTGACAATAGGAAGATGCAGCATTATTTATATAATAGATGATTATCATAATGATTATTAATATTCTAGAAGTCTTGGAATACGGTAACAGATTATATTGGTGAAGCCGTGGGATTATACGAGTAGAGAAGGGTAGGGTTTGATAGAGGGGATAGTAGGAATAGATGTGGAAAAGGTATGAGTGTAATGTCAGGGGAGTATGTGTAGAGGAAGGGAGGAGTAGGATAAGTTAGTAGTGGGGTTAGAAAGAGAGAGAGAGAGTAGAGGTAGAAAAAGGTATGAGAGTACTCCAGCCTGGGATCATACAGGACCAAATTCAAGCTTTGTTCAAGTATTCTTTTATACAGGTTTTGAAGGCATGCAGGTTAGTAGCAGTTTTGATAGTTAAAGGAAGGGAGTTCCATAGTTTTGCCACAGAGCAGGAGTGCAGGCGTAGACCAGGGGTTTTGTAAGTTTTATAAGTTGTGGGGAGATATTTGTATTAAGATCTAAGATATCTATTTGGGATATAAAAGTAGATTAATAGGCTAAAAGCAGGACAAGCCAATGGGTTGTGGATTATTTTGTGTATGTAGTATGATGTACATATAGGAGGTAGAAGGGGGAGTTCAAGCCATCTTGGGGAATGTAGGTCTTTACAGTGATGAGTTAGAGGAGTTGCTTTTATGGCAAATTTGGCAAATTTATTATAGAAGTTTCTAGTTGTTTTTCTTATAGAGATATATAAGCTAGTTAGAATTGAGGCCCAATATAACAGTGAGAACAAGAGGTAGGTTTTAGACTGTAATTTTGGCAGCTGCTGTGAAGAAGTTTTTATTCCTGTATAGCATGCCTAGTTTTTGGTGGTTTTTATACTGTTTGGTATTTGTAGGCCAAACTTGAGATTATTGTCAATTGTGACACCAAATAGTTTGGTACGCTGATCCAATTCAATTTCAGTATTGTTGGCTGAGAAGATCTTGAAGTTTGTTTTTTTGGCACTATGGGGTTTGTGGGTGAAGAGAAGGATCTTTATTTTTTGGGGGTTCCGTAGGAGTTCATCATTGGAGAGCCATGTTTCTGTAGAAGAGAACACTTGTGTTATGTGCTGTAGGTGAGTTAATGTGTCTGATACACCGATGATAGTGGAGTCATCTGCATATTGGATTAGACAGGAGGATGTATGCAAGTTTTTGATGAAGACATTAAATAATAATGGTCCAAGGAGGATCCTTAAGGTAGACTTGTCAGGGGTGATGTGATATGGGGAGTTAGAGCCCTGCCGTTTTATTGCTTGCTGCCTGTTAGTTAGGTAGTTAGAAAACCACTGAAGTGAGGAGGAGGAGGCTAGACCAATGCAGGAAAGTTTTTGAAGGAGTTTGGGGTGAGATACCATGTCAAATGCTTTTGACAAATCTAGAAATACCGCAGATACTTGTTTGCCAGTGTCATGGGCTTTTTTGACAGATTCTATGAAAGATAAGGCTGTTGAGGCACTGTGTGCAGGTCTAAAGCCATGTAGAGTGTGGGGAAGTAGGTTATTTGTAAGATGGTGGGGAAGTAGGTGCACACATTTTTCTTGAATCTTAGAGAGGGAGGACAAGATTGCAATAGGACAAATGTTTTTGATATCACTGGAGTTGCCGGTTGCCTGCCTTATGTAAAAAGATAATATGTGATCTTTTCCATAGGTTAGGGACATGTGATGCAGCTATGGATCTATTAATTAAGATGTTAACAAGGAATGCTATTGCCTCTGCAGCAAGCTTCCGGTGTTGTGGTGGGAGGATGTCTGCTGAGGTTGATCAAGGTTTCAGTTTTTTTTTGTAGTATTTTTATTTTTTTTATGTGAGATAAAGGGATGGGTGGAAAAGTAAGCTGGGGATGGTTTAGTTTTTGGTTATGAGTGAGGTATTGGTTGTGTGTATATAATATGTGGGGTGTGTAGAGGGTAGCTTTGGGGTTATTTTGTAGAAGTAGTGGGTTGAGGTGGATGAGTTGGGTTTACGTTTAGCTTGGATATGGACTCTATTAAGTATGTATTGAATCTGGTGCCTGTTTGAAGTGATGGTATATTGGGATATGGATTGGGATTATTTTTATTTCCTGGGAAAATCAGTAAGTTGGAAATTTAGAAATACTTAAAATTGCGACAGCACAAGTAAATCTGGAAATATTGGACATTTGTGGACTTTGTTAAATTTGTAGGGGACTCTAAATCTATGCCTTACTTCATGTCATTAATTTTCAAATATTCAGGGGAGAGGGGAAGAGGAGGGAAAAAGTTAATTCTAAGTAAAAAAATCTTAATAGTACTATTTGAATAGTGCATGATTTTCTTTACATGTTACAAAGTTTTTTTTTTCAGTTAAATTTAAGTGTAATATGGATGCTAATGTAAGTAGATGCTCTTGTTTTTCCTCTTTCTCCCTTCTGTCTTTCTCTTTGCTCAGTTTTAAAACATGTAGGTACTGCAATGTTAAAAAAAGATCAGGTTAAAAGACATGACAAAAGAAAAAAATAGTGTGCTTTTTTCATCTTTGTATAAGGGAATGACTGGGTTAAGGCCATTGGCTTAATCTAATGTTTTCTGAAAGCATTCAAGTATTTTCCAGCTGAGAGAGCTATAAAGATAAGACAAAACCAGACAGCACTTAATATAACCACAGGTTATACCATGCATCTTAGCATGGATAACCTTTCTTTTAGGTTACCTTAAGTTTATGTGTGTGGCTGTCAGTTTGGAACATTTGTTCCTATTAGGAGGGTAAAACTTCAATATTTGAAAATGTACATAGTTGTGTTATTGAGTTAGCAGGTTTTAGGGGGTATTGGGTGTGTGTATGTATTTTTTTGGATTTTCAATAAAATAAAAAGTTCTGTAAGATGTGACGTAGGCTGAAATGCAAAAGACGAGAAACAACTGTGCAAAAGATTAACCTGCCAAGCAGTACATGAATGTAACACAAACACTGTAAATAGACATTTAATAAAAAAGATATTATACATAAAAGGTGGGAATAATAATTTCTCAAGAATAGGATTCTTTCTATAATGTCTTTAAATGTTAATGGTCACACAGATTACTACAAAAAAGAAAGAGTAGTGAACTATATTGAAAATGACGAGTTTAAATAGCTATGTTACAGAAGACACACTTGGAAAGAACTGAACATGTAAATTTGATAAAGGTTCATAGGCGTTTACTAGGCTAACGCCCACAAGGTCCTTGTTAAGCCTAGCCATGCATCACAAATCTCTGACTAGTACTGGTACCCTTGATAAGTGTAAACGTGGGTCTGGGAGATGAACCATTTGCAGGTTTCCTGTTTACATCAGAGACATAGATGCTAAACCAGGGATGAATTTCTGTTTTCCAAGTTGCACTTGAATTGGATTAGGGAGAAACTGTGCTTCACAGGGATAGGGAGCCTGTTCCATGGATGGGGTTATCTTTCGGATACATACCTATCTCTCCAGCAGGTTCTGTTTATATCGAAGGGAAATATTAACTCTTTAGAAAGAGTAATTCTAGTTTGTTTTGTGGATATGCAGGAGGTCCATCAGAGTGGGGTCTGACAATGCCCTGTATGCCAGGCATAGATCTCCCCTCAAAAGCCTCTAGGAGACAGAATACAGGGATATGGGCTTGAGGTGGTTTGCATAGGACATATTACTTATGCCCTGTATTCTTTTAGTGAGGAACCTCTGTGGACATTCCAGTTGTTGGATATGCCTGGTTAGGTACATACCAAAGGGGTAATTGTACTCAATGATTGTGATGAATGCCAAATACAGTGGAACAATGACTTCCTTGGACTTAGATGCTATACCTTTGTTTATAAGTTGAGCAACATAGAATGATTTCCTCATGACTGTAAACATGTGATGATCAAAGGCTAGATTACCATCTATGTATATCCCTAAGTCCCTGACTACTGGGTTAACTCTAAGGGATGTGTTGTCAATGTGATACTTACTAAAGATGAATGACTTCCCAAAGGATACTGTTATGCATTTCTTGGCATTTAGTTTTAGTCCATGACTCTGACACCAGTTGTTTGTCTGTGTCAGCCCTTCCTGGAGAACATCTGTGTCAGTGTGAGATTCAATCACAGCTTCTAATTTGCAGTCATCTGCAAATTTAGTCAGCCAGAGACCACTGACATTGGCCTTGACCTCTGAGAAGTAAATGCCAAAAAGGAGTGGTCCAAGGACTGATCCCTGAAGGACTCCATGTGTGACTGGCCTCTTTGTAGAGATGGACTCCCCATTTCTAACTTCCTGGGTCCTGTGAGCCAGTTGGCTATCCACCGGGTGCCATATGGGTTTGTACCTAAATTCTTGAGTTTGTCAACAATGCCTGAGTGAGGTATTGTGTCAAATGCCTTGGCCAGGTCAAAGTAGGCAATGTGAATGATTTTGCCCTCATCTATTGCTTTGGTGACCTTCTCAAAGAAGTCCACCAGGCTGAGTAGGTATGATCTTCCCTTTACGAAACCAAACTGAGTTGGGTCCAGTGTCTGGAGGTTTACTACATCTCTATTGATTATCTCCCTGATAATTCTTTCCATGGCTTTACATATAAGACTAGTGAGATTTATGGGTCTGTAGTTTTCAGGGTCTGCAGATGGCCCACCTTTGTGCAGAGGGATGACTGTTGCCTTTCTCCATTCTTGAGGCACGAAGCCTGTTTGGAGGCTACAGTTAAATTGTAATTCCAGAGGCCCTGATAGGTCATGTTTCATGCTATTTAGAAGGCATCCTGGGATATTGTCTGGGCCCATTGACGCAGTGTTCTTGGTCTTAGAGAGAGCATTAAGGACCTGTTCCCTAGTGATAGTAGGGGAGTTATATTTGATATTTCCTGAGGGAATGCTGAGGGAGAGAGAGGAGTAAAGTGGAGCTGAATTTATCAGCTAGGAGGTTTGCGGTATCTTCTGGTTCAGTATAGGTGGCTCCATTTACCATGAGCTCTGCACACAGTTGTGTATTGCCTTTGAGGTTACGGGCATAGCTGAAGAATGCTTTGTGGTTGTCCTTGGCCTGGGAGGCCAAACTTTATTTCTCCTCTGAGTTGTTTGTTTAGTTTAATGAGAGTGTTTTTATCCTGCTCGGTGCTGCACCTCCTAATTTTTGCCATGATTTTCTTCCTCCTGTTATATATCCGATTGATTTTGTGAATACACCAGGGTTTCATGATGACTTTACAGCAAAATACCTGGGGCAAAGGAAGAGAGGAGCTCCAATAGTAATAGAAGAGGATAAAAAAGTCAGTAATGCTAGATTTGGTTAAAAGTGCATGACAGAAGAAAAAATGGTGTGCTTTTTCTTATTCTTGCATGGAGGAATGACTAGGTTAAGGCCATTAGCTTAATATAATGTTTTCTGAAAGCATTCAAGTGTTTTCCCAGCTGAGAGAGCTGTAGAGATAAGACAACATTTTTATTCCCCTGAAAACTGCTATAATGTAGCTTAAGAAAATTCAGGGAAAATAATAATCTTTCAGCAATGAATATTACTTATAGGTGAGGACTAGAATTTGATTTGCAATAGTGAAGATGTGTCTGAGGGGTCCAAATATAACAAAGGAGTATAGATTGTTAAAGAAATATGTAAAATCATATGTGAAATTGGGAAAAATCAACCACAAAAATTCTTGTCAGACATCAACAAACTTCTCCACCCAGGCCAATCAACTACCTCTACCCCGTTAACTACCCTCCAACAACCTCCTAAAATTGTTGCTAACACCTTTAACACTTTCTTTACAGAAACCGTGCAATCTCTAGCTGGTAATCTATCTCCCAATACCCCAAGTACCACGAGCCCCACACCTGATAATAAGATCCCCTTTAAGCTTGATCCAGTACCAACATCTTTTAGTAAGTCCCTACTTAAAAAAATGAAACCCACCACCCTTTCAGCAGACCTACTACCTGCAGAATATCTCCAAAAAGCCGCTAATGAAATAGCATACCCCATATCAATTTTAATCAACAGAACTATCCATGAAGCATATATCCCCCACATCTGGAAAATCTCCCATATTGATCCTCTTCATAAAGGGGGAGATTCCACTGAACTTTCAAATTATAGGCCTATAGCCATTCTGTCTCCCTTGGCTAAAATAATGGAAAAATGTATCCACAAGCAATTTCTTGCCTATCTGAATCAAAACACTCTTCTAGCCCCCTCCCAGCACGGATTTAGAACTTGCCATAGTACAACCTCAGCCCTTCTCTCCTTCTCCCATACAATAAATCAAAACTGTAATGCCAATAAGCTCTCCTCAGCCCTCTTCCTTGACCTATCCAAGTCATTTGATATGGTAAATCACCAGCTGCTCTTAAACACATTAAAATCACTCTCCATAGATAACCTAGCAATTACCTGGTTTCATTCTTGCCTAAGTGACCGACAACAAGCTGTACTATGGAAAAATTAACCTATTATCCCTTTTACCAGTCACCCTTGGAGTCCCACAGGGATCTATATTAGGTCCCCTCCTATTCTCCATATTCATTAATGACTTGTACAAAGTCATCCCTGATGCAACTTGCATTCAGTATGCAGATGACTCAACCCTAATCTGCTCTGCCACCTACCCCACAGATTTACAATCCTTGTCCCAAATCCCTTTCAACAAAGTAGAGAACAGGCTCACTGGTCGCCAACTACTGTTAAACCCAAATAAAACCAAACTGTTACTCTTCTCCCCCACTCGCATGGTCCCGTCACCATAATATCTAACAATGGTACCATAATTTTCCCAGAACCTAGTACTAAACTACTGGGAGTGATCATAGTCAACAACCTCAAGTTTGATGCTCACATAGACAAAACTATTAAAACACTTAATACAAAATTAGGTTCTTTATACAGGATTAAACCATTCCTAACCCCATCTGCTAGAACTGTTATTGCCCGTACACATCTGCTATCGACCCTTCTTTATGTCTCACCCATCTTCGTAAACCTAAGCCAATCAAACCTCAATAAATTTACTAGGTGCTACAATAACATTGCCAGATTTGCCACAAGATCAGTTTATAGAACCCATCACTGCCTTAACCTTCAATCGTTAGACTGGCTTGAACTACCCTATCAACTGCAATATAACCAACTAATAGTTGTTCACAAAATCCTCTACCAACCAGATAGTACACCCATACTGAAAAATTTTATTACCCCCTACAGTAACCTAAAATCCCTTCACTCTTCCAGAAAATTGCTAGTGCAAACTGTTAAAACCAACAATTCAGCTGGTGAATCACTGTTCTCCAAATCCCCTCAGTATCCCAATTCAAAAAAAAATCCCTTAGGAAATACCTAAAAATGCAGTGGCTTTGTCCCTGTACAATCCCTGACTAACCCCCACTCAAACATAATTCATAAATGAGAACCTCATTACAAGAATAAAACTCTTGACTTTCTAACTGTTTAAAATTCTGTGCATCACACACCTACTGGAAAAATTTAAAGTTAACACTTCGCCATGTATGATAACCACCTTAATATATGTGTTTTCCTTTTTCAGATGAAATTTTTAACTATTTATTTCTCTCTACTTGCTTCCAACCTTTGCTGTGTGTATGTGAGAAAAACATGTATCTGTGTGTACATATCGTTAAACAAATCTCAGTTTTGTGATGACTCACTATAATAATTTCACCATATTTACACTTGTTTTTGTACATTTGGAGCTTTTCTCCCTGGGCCTCCACTGAAAGTGGATCTGTATCCAGTCGGACTTTCCTGGTTAAAAATGTAAAATAAAAGTAAATAATAAATAAAATATTTTGCATGGAAGATGTAAATTCAGTTCTAGGAGCTCAGAGTGAATTTACATATTGATCCCCAAAATTCAAAAACTGGGCAAGCATAGACAGAATTAACATTTCCCAGGAACATATGCACCCAATAACTATTTCAGACCATGCACCAATTATAACTAAAATAAAAACACAGGGTAATGAAGTAAAAATGAGACTGGCACTTTCCCACCTATATGTTGAAAAGAGAGGACTTTAAGAAATGGGTAGTGGAAATTATTAAGGAGCTATTAGAGAAGATAGAAATTTGTTCTAAAAATATAGCTAGGGAGTGGGATAAAATTAAAGTGGAGTTTAAAAATATCGTGAAAATAAAAGAAAGGGAGATATGGTTAAGAAATAAGAATTATTTAGAGAGACTGACAAATGTTAAAAGTGTTGCACAATAGGGGGAATCTCATAGAACATGAAGAGGAGCAACTGAAGAATACTAAAGAGAAAATAAGGGATTACCTCAATAATATGCATGAGTTTGGCAAGATTGCTGTTAAGCAGATGTTTTTTGTTAATAACTCGAGAGCACAAAATCTTTTAGCACAACAACTCTGTCAACGGAAAGTAGAAAAGGTCGTCACCAAGCTTAGGGAGCCAATAACAAGAGATCCTGTAGAAGTATTGGAAATATTTCAGAAATTTATGAAAGTCTGTATGAAGAGAAATATGGAAATCAAGAAAAGGTACAAATAGAAATATTAGTGAAGGAATTAAATATGCCAAGGATAGAGGTAGAGCAGGCTCAATTACTAACAATTAGGATAGAAGGATATGAGATAAAAATGGTGATGTATAACCAATCTACAGGAAAATCCCCAGGAATAGATTGTATTCCTGTGGAAATTTGGAAACTAGGAGGGAAAAAGCTGATAAAGATCTGGAAGGTTTTGTTTAATAGTATTTTAAGAGGATGAGAAGTACCAACATCCTGGAATAATGCAGTGGTAGTTGTAATACCTAACATTGGTAAAAATCCATCAGATTCAGCTTCATAAGTGTCTGTTTCAGTACTAAACCATGATTATAAATTGTTTATGTCTATAATGGCTAAAATAATGGAAAAAGTGATGCCAAAATTGATAGATATTGATCAATGTGTTTTTTGTGGAGGTGAAGCAAACATTTGGCAACATTAACAGAACACATAATCCAGAGGTAAGTAGAATGTAAGAAAATGCCACTATTTTTGTTGGGTCGTGATGCAGAGAAAACAGTATTTGCATTCCCTGATAAAATTATAAGGTTGCTTAGGAGGATATATGAGGGATCAGAGGCAAACATTGAAGTGGGTGGGGTCCTATCTGATAATCTCTGCTTGAGCAGAGGAACCAGGCAGGAGTGTCCTCTCTCCCCTTTGTTATTTGCATTATATTTAGGATCATTGGCAAAAAAAGAGAGACTCAGAAATTCAAGGATATAATTGGAATGGCAGTCAAGCAAAACTGTCTCTATTTAAAGATGACATTATTTTATGGTTCGTAGTTCATAGAATGAATGGTTCCTAGATTAGTACTAGGCTAACTGCCCTTGTGTGCCATTTTAAGCCTAGCCAAGTACCCCATGTGGGAATCAAGCCCTGCACCTTGTGTCTGTAAGGGAAACACCTTAACCATTATGCCAACCTCCCACTAATGTAACATATTATTTACATTACATTCAAGATTTCCTTGTTATACCTGACAAAACCAGAAAGGAACATTACAGTGTTGTGGAACATACTGAGAAAGTTTCAAATCTTTTTGGGATACAAAATTAATGAAGTTGAAACAAAGGCAACAGAGGTAAATTATGTAAAGGCATACAGATTGCTTCAGCAATATCCATACTTATGGTGACATTATAAAATGAAGTATTTAGGAGTATGGAATAAAAAATTATTCTGGTGTGGCAGCAAAGGATATGTGGGAAGAAACTAAACAAATGATAATGCAAAACTGAGAAAATGTAAGCTCTTTTATATGGATATTAATTGTAAGATACAAGCAGTTAAAATGTTTTTAGTCTGTTTAGTCTTATACATAGGTCAGGCATATTTTTATCAAGCAGAGGAGAAGTTATGGATGGCAATTAATAAAAAACTGAAAAAAAATTTATCTGGGAGGAGAAGATGGCAAGAGTCAAGCAGGATTATCTTATTCTTCCAATAGAGCAATGTGGATTGGGATTATCCAATTTGAAGGGAGTATTTCAGAGGAACACATTTAAGGCTTCTATACATAGCACAAGCAGAAAACTATAATTCAAAGTGGAAAGATATGATGATGGAACATAGGGGAAGCTCAAAAAAATAAGGAGAGACTGGGATTTTGGATGCAGACCTCTAAGGAAAATAATAATAATCATACAGATAATAATAAAGTAGCAGAAAGTATTGTAAAAACTAAGCCAACATGGAAATGGAGAAAAGAGAATCTACTGATAGGGATACAGACAATAGGCAAGAGAGGGCTGGAGTTTATTCGAGAAAACTGGCAAAGTAATCAAGGTATTGGGAGCAAATAACTAGAGAGGGAAAGGTAATAGAATGGGAAGATGTCAAAAACTTATTTTGACTGCTGGTTAGAGATTGCCTTCATTAGTCATTAATAAAGGAATAATTAGTAGAGCATATGAATATTACATGATAACTATAAGAATCAAACAGAGGAGGTTATAAAGGATTGGTAAGAGAGACTGGATAAGCAATTCACCAAGAAACAGTAGAGGATATGTGTATGTCTCCAAAATATGCAACAAAGTCTAGAAGATTTAGGATCTTTGCTTGGAATTGTTTGCATAGGTATTTTTATACCCCAAGTAGACTCCAAATAATTTTTCCTGAGATAAACAGCAAATGTTGGCGGTATGATGGGGAAGAAAGAGGTAACTGGGAACATATTTTATGAGAGTGTAGTGAGTTGGCAGACTTAAAAGATTCTCTGCAGACTGCTCTTCGGAGTTGCTGGGTGAGCAAATTGGTGTAACTAAGGAATTTTTTTTGAGCTACGATACAGAATCGGAATTGCCTAGGCATAGTAGGACCTTGTTGAGTATAAGTATCATGGCTGCCAAAAAAAGTAATTAATAGAAAATGGAAATCACAGTCTAAAATCTACAGCATAACACTAATAAGGAACCTAAAAAATTCTGGACCAGTATTAACAATCTTCTCCAGGTCATTCCATTACACCTAATCCCTGTGACTCTAACCCAGAGAACCCTAAACAAACAGCAAATGACTTCAACTCATTCTTCACGAATACTATCCAAACACTTGCTTGTCATCTATCTCCTGATACCTCTAATCTACTTCCACCTACATCAAATTCACCTCCTACCCTCCACTTACAACCTGTCTCTACCTCCTTTATCACATCACTGCTCCAAAAGTTAAAACCTACCACTCCCTCTGCAGACAAACTGCCTGCAGAATTCCTGCAGGTAGGTGCCAAAGCCTTAGCCTACCCTATTTCCATCCTGATTAATAGATCTATAAAAGAAGGAATCTTTCCCTCTATCTGGAAGATATCTCATATCATCCCACTACATAAAGGGGGAA
Source organism: Protopterus annectens (assembly GCF_019279795.1). Taxonomy (NCBI): domain Eukaryota; kingdom Metazoa; phylum Chordata; order Ceratodontiformes; family Protopteridae; genus Protopterus; species Protopterus annectens. The sequence goes on from NC_056729.1 coordinate 1,480,061,826, forward strand.
ACTCTAATGATTTCTCTAACTTTCGACCAATAGCTCTCCTCTCACCAATCGCAAAAATCATGGAAAAATGTATTCACAAAAAATACTAAATCACCTTCTCAACAACAACCTACTTTCTAACTGTCAGCATGGTTTCAGACCCTCACACAGTACCACCACTGCTTTACTCTCCTTCACTAACTCCATTAACATTAACCACAACAAAAACTATCTATCATCCTCAGTCTTCATCGACCTATCCAAAGCTTTTGATATGGTGAATCATAAACATTTACTACATATCCTAAAATCTCTGGCTCTTGATCATCTTGCCTTGTCCTGGTTTGCATCTTACCTAGAAAATCGTCAGCAGGCAGTACTTTGGAAAAATTCACTTTCTAATCTTCTACCTATCTCCTTAGGCATACCTCAAGGCTCTATCCTAGGCCCTCTGCTATTTTCAATCTTTATTAATGACCTTCAATCTGCTATCCCATATACTACCTGTATACAATATGCAGACGACTCAACTATAATCTGTACCGCTAACTCTCAAACTGAACTCCAGTCACTTACTCAAAAAGCTTTTAACGCTGTAGAACAATGGTTCTCTTACTGCTGTCTACTCCTTAACCCAAAGAAAACCAAACTATTACTTTTTTCACCAACTCGTAAATCTACTCCACCTTACTTTACTCTTGCGTCCACTGACGGAACACTCATCTCTCCTGACTTAACCACAAAACTATTAGGAATAACTATTGATAATAACCTCAACTTCGACTCTCACATCAATAACACCATAAAATTAGTTAATAAAAAAATCAAACCTTTCCTAACACCTACAGCAAGGTCCACCATTGCTAGATCTCACCTAATCTCCACTCTTCTCTATGCTTCCCCCATTTACACTAATCTTTCCAAAAACAACATGAAGAAACTAGAAACATCCTATCACAACATAGCTCGATTCGCTGCTGGATCTCCTTTTCAAACTCATCACTGCTTGAACCTAAAAGAACTAGGCTGGATGGAACTTCCTAACCAACTTGTACTTCAACAGATCTTAATTGCTTATAAGATTCTATATCAGCCAACCAACACACCAATACTTTCTAGCCTTATTTCTCCATACAACAACCTGAAACAACTACGTTCTTCTAATAAACTTCTGATTAATATTACCAAACCTAACAATAATGCAGGTGACAGTTTATTCTCCAACTCTGTTGGAAAAACATGGAATAAACTACCCTCTGATATCACTTCTTTAACCTCTTTCCAACTTTTCAAATACCAACTAAAAATGTATCTCAATAAACACTGGCTTTGCTCCTGCACTAATCCAGACTAATGCTAACTCTTTTCTCTACCATTACCCTTGTTAACATAAAAAAAAAAAAAAAAAAAAATTACAAATTTATTTTTTATCTGTTTTACTTGCTATGTTTCTCATGTAACTTTTTATGCCTTTTTGTGAAAGTGTACAACTAGTGGAGCTTTTCTTCCCGGGCCTCTACTGAAAATGGACATATATCCAGTTGGACTAGCCCAGTCAACAAATGTAAAATAAAAAATAAAATAAATAAATCAACTTTACTAGAAGTAGCACAGATAAAACAACTGGAATTGCAATCTTTAGAAAAGGGTTGGAGCAAATTGCAAAGGAAAAAAATGAGATGTGGGATCAATACATGCAGAGGAGGAGCAAGGTTTTAAGAGAGGGCAGGATTTGAATAAGCTATGTAATGGCTGGCTGTCAGTGACTAGATATAAGTGATGTATAATGTTTGCAGCTACAGTTGTCGGCATGGTTTGTAATGTATAATGTTTGCAACTGAGGTTGTGTTGGTATGGTTTATTTTCATTTATATATGTATGATTGCCTGTATTATAAATGATAATTTAATAAAAATTAAAAAAGATGTTTCTTTTAAAAAATAAAGTGAAAGTAGAAATGACTTCGTAAAATCATGCTAATACTGTGTCCTGAAAGATAACTCTATAAAGGTCTTCAATATCTAAGGTGACTAACATGCCTGTATCATGATATTTATACTCTGGTAGTAAATGTAAAACAATGCCAAGATCCTCTAAAATACAGTTCTTGTTGTTTAAAAAAAAATGCTTTAAGTTTAGAATCCACAAACATGGCCAGTGGTTCAGTCTTTGAACCATTAGCCGCTATAATTGGCCTAAGGGAGTAGATTAGTCATATCCTTGTATAGTTTTGGGATACTGAAAATTGCTGGAATCACCTTTTTTAGCCATCAAAAAATTAAATTCATCTTGTGTGAGTTCGAAGTTCATCAGTAAATCATTCAAAATGTCATTATAAGCAATAACAATCTCATTTCTAGATAATCTGTAAACACATTCATCTGTCAACATTTCATCACCCTGATAGATTTCTTGGCTGTACCCCACTAATTTACTGACTGAGAGACTGAGAATGAAATTTTGAATGGGAGAGACAGGCAGTGTCAAACAATTATTAAAGCTCCTGCAGAGATGGGCTTAATTTTAAAAAAGGCCCATGTCAGTGAGCAGGTTAACTCATTGGTACTCCCCCATGGAATGAATATTGGTAGTATCAAAAAGTAGTTAGAAAATATTGGGATATATAGTTTACTGATCAGCATAAGGGGACTTTTGGGTGACTTTCCTTTCTTCACTTATAAAATGAATATGTTAAGCAGGTACTCGAACGTAGGTCAAGTCAAGTGACAATAAAAAGGATGGTAACATATCTAAATGTGGGAGATGTAAGGTTTCTAAATACATTAATGATTTTTCCTTTGTAAGTGTGACAGTAATATTATTTACTGCCAGAGGCTGCTTTGACTGCCATAGAAAAGGGTTATGTATGTTGCAACATGTCTCTCCTGCGATTATTTTTATGTAGGGAAAACTGACAGAAGTTTTAACAAAAGGGTCTTAGAGCATCTTGGTCACATTAGACATAAGAGAAAGTTTAATGCTTTAGCAAATCATGCTGTGTCATGTAGGTCTTTTAAGAAATTCTTGTTTTTTATGTTGGAGAAGATACCACATAATATTACGGGTAGTGATTTGGAGAATTTATTAGAGCAGAGAGAGAGTTAAAGTGGTAGGTTATACTGAATGCAACCTGTCTCCCTGGCTTTAATGATATAGTATCTATCAACAGTGTCTTAAAACTTAGGGCAGTGAAACTGTAGGTTCATAGGTTCATAGGTTCATACTAGGCTATCTGCCCGAGGGCATTTACAAGCCTAGCCCATCGTTTTGTGGCTTACGCCACCCCTTTAGTATGGGGAACTATACCCATTATTTTGCTGTGCCTCTGTCGAGCAGTGACACTGAGGTAATCCCTGGGGTATATCTGCGATCTCCCATCCATTGGTCAAGATTTCTCTTGAACAAGGCCAGCGAGGTGCTCTGCCTCACATGTACCGGGATTTTGTTCCACAGCATAGGGAGTCTTTGGGTGATGAATCTATCCCTCCAGCACGTCCTATTAATAGCCGTGTCAAGGTTTAAGTCTCCGCCCTTGTGGCTCTGATGGATCTAGATTTTTGAGGTGAAGCATATTCATCAAATCTGGGTTTGACATGGCCTTGTATGTTAGGCAAAGGTCACCTCTGAGCAAGCGGTAAGCGACTGAATAGAGCTGGAGTTCTTTCAGTCGGGCAGCATAGGACAGATTTTTGAGACCCTTTATCCTTTTGGTGAGGAACTTTTGTGGCCTCTCCAGCTGCTGCAAGTGTCGGGTCAGATACATTCCGAATGGGGCATTGTACTCAATCATTGGTCTGATGAGTGATGAGTAAAGGAGACTATGACCTCCCTTGATCTAGATGAGAATCCCTTCATGATAAGGTGGGCAATGTAGAAGGTCTTCCTAACTACTTTAGCTACATGGGTGTCGAATGACAGACTACTATCAACCTGGGTCCCCAGGTCCCTGATGACTTCTTCTGTGCTCAGTGGATTGCCACCTATTTGGTAGCTAGGGGTAACCTTGTTTTTCCCGAAGGGTATGACTATGCATTTTTTGGCATTTAACTTTAGGCCGTGGCTCTGGCACCAGTTATCCATTTCTGTGAGACCCTTCTGAAGGATATCTGTGTCAGATGTGTTTTCTACTATGGCCCAGTTTGCAGTCATCTGCAAACTTTGTCAGCCATAACCCTCCTGTGTTTGCTTGTACTTCGGAAAAGTAGATGCCAAACAAGAGTGGGCCCAGGACTGAGCCCTGTGGGACACCATTTGTGACAGGCTTTGAGTCTGACATGGCGCCAGCAGCTCTGACCCTGTGGGTTCTGTCACTCAGCCAGTTTGCAACCCATCTTGTGATGTATGGGTTGACATTTAAGCTGATGAGTTTTTCAATGATACCCGAATGGGGTATTGTATCGAAGGCCTTAGCCAGATCGAGGTAGGCTGTATGGACTGCCTTTCCCTCATCAATGGCTTTGGTGACTGTTTGAAAAAGTCAACCAAGTTTAAAAGGCATGATCTGCCTTTGACAAAGCCAAACTGGGTTGGATCCAAAGTCTGCAAATTCCCTATGTCTTTATTTATGAGGTCCATTATGATCCTCTCCATGGCTTTGCAGATAAGGCTTGTCAAGCTAATGGGCGGTAATTTCCAGGGTCGGTGGAGGCACCGCCTTTGTGAAGTGGTACCACAGTTGCAGTGCGCCACTCCTGGAGTGCGTATCCAGAGGTAAGACTTTGATTAAACAGCTGTCCTAGCTGTGGGTTTAATTCCTCATTGAGTTCATGGAGCACACAGCCGGGGACACCATCAGGTCCCATGGATGCTGTGTTTTTGCTTTGGAGAGAGCAGTTCTCACTTGGGCTGGAGATGTTTGGGGGCTGCAATCGTTTGGTATAGATATCTCTCCTTTTGGGGAGGGGAGAAGTTTGCACTGAACCTGTCAGCCAGTATGTTGGCAATGTCTGTAGGATCAGTAATCTTCACATCATTTTGAACTAGCTCTGAGCATATCTGGGAGTTTCCTCCCAGGTTTCTAACATAGCTAAAGAAGGCCTTATGATTGTCTTTTGAGTCTTTAGCTATTTTTCTCTCGAAATTTGCTTTGGATGATTTTATGAGAGCTCTTAGTTTTTACTTATAGTGATCAAGGGTGTCTTACCTTTTAAGGATTTTGCTCTATCTTGTAGTAGCTTCCTCCTTTTGTTGTAGAGTTTGTTTATGGCTGGGGTCCACCAGACTGGACGCTTGCCTTTGGTACAAAGAGTCTTTGTTTTGCTTGGGATTGCCTTATCCATGCAGTCCTGCAGGTGCTGGTAGAAGGCATTTGTAAGTGATTCAGCGGCTTGAGTACTGTTTTCCACGCCTCGGGGCCTTAAAGGAGACCACACTAGTCTTTAGAAGTGTGAAGTCGGCTTTTGAGAAGTTCTTTACTGTGGTCTTTTTTATTTCAGGTGGGGGTGGGATAAGGACCTCCAGCGAGATTAGTTTGTGGTCTGATCTCACCAGTGAGGGGTACACCTCCGGTGTTGAACATTGTGCTCCCATGTTCGTGATGATGAGATCAAGTATGTTATCTCCTCTTGTGGGGATTATATGGTTTACTTAGTTTGTATTTATACTTTTCATCATACTGTGTGTTAATACATCTTTTTGAAGTATTTGTATTTCTATTTTCTTATGTTTTATTACTCAGTTTGAATGTTTAATTTGAATGCAAATAACTTTAAAGAGAATGGTTGTTTTGTCACATAACTATAATGATACTGTTTATTTTGATTAAGGTGGTGTTAGAAATTAGCCCCATTTAGGACAAAAACACCTAATTTTGGTTTGTGAATAAAGAATTTATCCTGGTACATCATTTGGCCACTGTTTTTTTGTGAGAACAACACTATAGAACCCACCATTGCTTCACTCGAGAATGACTACATTGGCTATAATTGCCACATACTGTAACACACTCTTAGTTACTGCTACTCCACAATCCAGAAAAACACCCATCTCTAAATGCTATTATTCAGCCTTATTCCCTAAACAGAATCCTGCACACTATAGACAAATCCTTAACTAAAACTCCTGTTTACAATTTGTTGTACTCTAACTGGGTAACAAAAATTGAACTCTGCCCAGCTACCATGAGACTACTCAGCCCCTTAAATCTTGTAAATCCCATTTGGAGCTGTACCTCATGGACTCATGACTTAGTACTTAACTATCCTCAGGATAAAATCAGCATCTCATGAAAAAAATTAAATGCCATTTCATAGATCACATCTTATGGGGCTCTGTTCCAGTTTTTTTCTACCTAGACATGTATTTCCCACACGTCTCATTATTTGTTTCCTTCCATATCTAATTCACTTAAATCCTCACTTTGTCTGTGTACATCCCAATAACTTCATTTACTTTTTCTAAAATATGAATTATGTTGTGGACTATATCAGTCAGATTCTAGAAACGTTGTCTACGTCTAATTGGATGTTGCAAACTGCATCATTGAAATAACACAAGATTTTATAAACTCGTCCTTATTGATTGTAACTAACATTGCTTCCTACTCAAGGGTATTCAAGTAGACTGTAGCTTCATTGTATATATTCTTCATATTATTCAAGTATTGTACCAAGGGTGGTACAGTAGTGCAGCAGATATTAGGTTCCCTGGTTCATTTCTCGGCTGGGGTGCCTTCTGTGCGGAGTCTGCATGTCCTCGCTCTGTTCACATGGGTTTCCTCCTGGTTTTCCGGTTTCCTTCCACATTCCAAAGACATGCAGTAGGTGGATTGGACACACTAAATTGGCCATAGGTACAAGTGTGTGGTGTGGCAGAACAAATGGTGGTAGGGTTAGCCATCCGGTGGTGTAAACCTTGGATCTAGATGTTTGTCAGTTCAGTGTTGAAGTGACACCCCAACCCCATATACAAGAATGGGAAAAAGGGTTATGGATGGATTCAAATATTGTACCATGTCTGAAAGCCGTGTACCTTATATTTGTTTACTGTGTATAATTATATTTCTTTGAGCATTTCTCCCTGTACCTCCACTGAAAATGGGTCTACTAACAAGTGCAGTAAATAAAAACCTAAAAGTATGCATGTATACATAAATGAGTAGACAAACTACATCCTCTCACCTTTCTGGACATTGTACAAATGTGGGCCATGACAAAGTTGATGATTGCCAAACACATCAACAAATAAACTTCACATGTTTTCTCCTTGCAGCCTCACTAGATGTCATGGAGAGCAGACACTTTCAGTCCCATGGACTCCAAACTTTATTTTTACTTACCTGTGTATTTTCTGGTTTACAAAGTGGTATTAAAGTGAAACAAAACATTCCCAAGCTAATTCTTTTAACTACCTGACTGAAGCAGCAATATTTCTCTCTCGATGAAACTAGTCACTTTCCTCCACTGCCCTTACCTTTACATAGGTGTTTACTAATTTATCAGCTTGATAAAGTATTACATCCGTACATGAATTTGTGAAATCCTTTAGAGTGGAAGGCAGCATTATCATTACTATAGTCATTTCTTTGTCTGAGTTGTAAATATCCTGAAGCAAACCATTTATCTATATGTATGTGTACTTGAGAAGATCAAAAGAAAAAATGACCAAAGTACAAAAGTTAGATCTCAGAAGAAGACTTATATATACCTGCTCTGAGATCACACAACAGAGGAGAAAGGGCAAATTCCTACTCCTTGCTGTACCATGATCTTCCACAAAGTAATGTCAGCATTCAACAATCATATGACTTTTAATTACTTGTATAAAATTGTTATGATATTTCTCTTATATGTTAAAACAATAAACCTGTTTTGAAAAAAAAAAAACAATCATATGACTGTTGTATTGCTTTTGCCCTTATAACAGACATTCGATATTACAAGTGTTCGACTAATTGGAGGGTTCCTTATATATATATATATATATATATATATATATATATATATATATATATATATGTGTGTGTGTGTGTATATGTGCGTGTGTGTATATGTGCGTGTGCACATATATATATATATATATATATATATATATATATATAGATACACACACACACACACACATGCATGCATACACACACACGTGTATGTAAAAATAACATGCATATACACGCATACACATATATCTATATACATTCACACATACACATACACACATAGATGTGTCTAACTTTGTTGAGAAAGCAATATATCGAGCACAGATTCTCAAAATGTACCCTATCAAGAAAAACAACAAAAGTACATCAAAGCCTGTCCACCCCATTGACCCTGCTAATTACATATATATATAGTGTGTATATGTATGTATGTATATATATATATATATATATATATATATATATATATATGTGTGTGTGTGTGTGTGTGTGTGTGTGTGTATATGGATATGGATTCACTTCATAATCTCAAAATACTGAAATCTCGAATTTCAGTATCTCGAGACCATGAAGCCAAAAATTCATAAAGCCGAAACCCCAGAAGCGTGAAATTTAAAATTGCGACTTCTATAGTAAACATACCGCACACACAAGCAGAGGGCAAGAACCCCTGCACCCCCCATGTGGGGGGTTGTGTCCCCTTACCCCCCTACTTAAATATACTAACTCCGAGGTTGCACTGCACAGACAAACACACAAAAACACCACTACTGAAGCTACATTCCCCTCGCACACACACCTCACACTAACAAAACACATGGAAATACACACACTAAAGCTCTACAGAAAACCCATAAAACACACACATTTACCTACATCTCCAACCATCCACTCATGCAGTGCAACACCAGAACTGCTAATTCAGAATCTCCGAACTTCGGGATTTTGAATTTCTCTCTTCTGAAGTTTCTGTATTCTGCAGTTTCATCTTTCTGGTCTCGGGCTACTGAAATTCTAGATTTCAGTAGTTTGAGATTCTGAAGGGAACCCATAGATATATATATATATATATATATATATATATATATATATATATACATACACACACACACACACACACACACACACACAAACACACACACACACATATATGCCATCCAACTCTGAGATTATACTACAGTGGGGAAAGGGCAAACTTCATCATCTCCCACTTTATTGTGATCTCACACATACACAACACTAGCACATTGCCTCATATTTTTGATTTCTTCCTGATAAAATTTGTTTTTTTATTTGGCAAATCAGTGAGGAATTAATTCAGTAAATAATGACAGACTTTTGCATTTCATATTCCATATCTTTCAGAAAATGCATGGTAACACAAAACCTCTTATTCCAGCAACTTTTTTTAAGTTTATAAGGGCAATATTTAAAATGTATCCTTACTTTTGGGCCTTTGTCCCTGCAACTGTTTTTGGCATTGTCCAGATTTCTCATGCTAATAATTAGGTTGGCAGATATGATGTGCATACATATATTGTATATATGCAGTATGTAATATAGATATAGATACACATGCATACATATTATATCTCATTAACACTTATGTGGTGTGAAACATCACACCTCTAGCAGCCCACTCACATCCTTGCATTCCAGATCATTTTCTGAAAAGTAAAAGCATAAGATTAACTTAAATAAGGTAAGTATATTGTCAATAATAAAAGCTATTAAAACTGTATAAGTAGCAATGCTATCAGTAAGAAGTATCCTTTACAGCAATAATGGGTCTATATTAATGCAGCAAAAAGTCACTTCAACAAACATCATTTCATCGGAAATGCTGTTCATCGAATCCCACCCCACCCCCCGGCTAACTATGTGTACCAACTCCGAGATCACACTAGAGTGAGATGAGAGCAAATTTCCTGATCTTCACTGTACCACGATCTTAGTATGAACAGTTCGACAAACGGTATGTTCTGTGTAAGTGAAGCGAAAATGCTGTTTGCTGAACTAATATGGACCCATAATAACAGCCAGTACATTTATAGTCTTTCAGCTATAATATATTGTAATGCACACAAAGTTATATTTTTTGCTAAACTTTCTAAAACAAATTGTCATACCTTGCTAACTGTAAAACCCAGACATATCTTGTTAAAGCACTTTTGTTAATGAGATGTAAGCTTTAACACGACAGCAAGAAATTCCCCTCTGGATGCATGTTTATAGAAATATTTACAAAAAATATAAAATCATATGCTTGATTGTATAGTTGGCAATATAGATAACACTGAATATCTGTCAGGAAATGCAATCTGTGATGCAAACGTCAGTGACAGTTGTCTTCAACAATATCTGAAGTGTATCTTGATGACATGCGGTAGCTTGTAAGTCACTTATTTTTGGAAAGTATGAAGTACATATGGAAATATTGCTTATTTTCATAATTATTAACAAAACACTTGTAGCATCTCCAATATATTGTAATATAAATGGACATTGTCAATGAATTTTCCTGTCTCCCACTAATAGCATTTCTTACCATATCTCTCAATAATATGTAGGACTCTCACTTTTGAGAATATGAATGAAATATGAATAATAAGTGGCAAAAATTGATTGATTTCTCTATTGCGGGACATCCTACATTAAGAGTCTTAGTGTCATTTTGTTAATTATTCCTTGACCTTCCTAATACTGACTGTTATTAGCTGGTAAATCACTTGTTTTAGAAAGTCGGAACCAGAAAATGTCTGCATGCCATAAGGAGCTATGGGTGTTAACTGGAGAAATACAAAAGAGATTCTATAGGCTTGAATGTGATATATAATAAAACACTGTAAAAGCACTTCAGTCTTTGTGAATAGTATGGTTATGTACTGTGTTCACAATTGTTTGTGATCAAACAATTTTTTGGGCAGACTTGCTTCAAACATTTATGGGGAAGCATGCTTTAATTATGTCTACTCCATTTGTTAATAAGCCTGCTTGTTGAAGACAGCTACCACCTGAGGAATTTTTATTTATTTTATTTTAATTTGCTTTTGTTTACTAGTTTTGTCTGAATGGGTTTTAGTCAAACCCCCCTCTTCAGCAGAGAGGAGAAAAGCTCTAACATATCACAAACACTTTTAAACATGCATTCAGTAATATACATAAACAGACATTAAATAATATACAGGGTCTACTATGTATAAGCTAAGCTTGTTTAGAACAAACTATTGTATGATATATTTCTTTGATTGTAAACATATCTTTGTACTGAATTGTTTTATTGTTGTAATTGTGTTGTTGTGGAGCTTTTCTCCCCGGGCCTCCGCTGAAAATGGACCTCACTCCAGTCGGACTTTCCCAGTAAACAAATGTAAAACAAATAAATAAAATAAAAATAAATTAACAGTTACACATATTTGCTAATTAAATTAAATTCATATCAAAGTAGAGGCAGCTATTGCAGTATAAAAGATATGTATACATTAGTAGATGTTAAACACTGAGCATTCGTTGATGTGTATCAGTGGGTTTGTCATTTAATAGATCATGCGATTAGTGCTAATTAAATTCAAAGAAACTGAGGTGAGGGAAGGAACTAGGTAGTACAGAAAATGATGGTATTGTAGTTAAGGAGTGGGGTGTAAAGTAGGTTCAGAGACAGTTGTGTGCATTTGTGCATATATAAATACATGTGTATAATAAAGTTTATATTAGAAGTTTATAGGTAGGGATGAGAAGTGTCACTAAATAATGAAATAAATAACAGTAATAGATGATTAGTGAGAATAGCTGCAGATGCTATTCATACTAGTCAGACTTAGTTAAAGTCTGGTTGTGAGGTGTAGGATTCTGAGCAAAGTGAATTTTTTTGACAGTATGGCAAGCTGAAGATGAGAGTGGCATTTATCTTGGAGATTTACAGGAGCAGATCCATCAGTATGATAGGTGACGTTTTAGTTGTGTTTTAAATGAGTTTTCATAACTAATTTGTACTCTACTTAGTGTAGACTCTACAAAGACAAATTGTGATTTCTGCAAAAAAAATATTTATTTATTTATTGACATTTGATTACTGGGAAAGTCTGACTGGATAGAAACCCATTTTCAGTGGAGGCACATGGAGAAAAGCTCCAAATTATTGCAAAACGTTTTAAGAACAATAATTTTACTATCTTCAAAAATAAAACAAAAACATCTGCAGTTAAATAATTATAACAAATTAGGCATAAAAACATTGGGTAAGAATTGATACAAGGTATATGACAATCATTTAATATTTAGAGAAGTTGTAGAGAAAGTAAAGGTAAGTTAGTCTAATACAAATAGGAATTGCAGTATGAAGTAGGGAAAACAGGCTTATGGTATATTTAGAGAAAAAGTCAATGCACGAGAGTAGTGTGACAGTGGGCGTGACAGATGCATTTAAAGTGGAGGTGGGATTACATCAAGGATCAGCTCTGAGCCCTTTCTTATTTGCAATGGTGATGGACAGGTTGACAGATGAGATCAGACAGGAGGCCCCATGGAGTAGGGACCAGGTTGAGGAGAACCTGGAGAGGTGGAGATATGCTCTAGAGAGGAGAGGAATGAAGGTCAGCAAGACTAAGAATATGTGTGTGTGAATGAGAGGGTGGATAAAGGAATGGTGAGGATGCAGGGAGGAGAGTTGGCAAAGGTGGATGAGTTAAAGTACTTGGGATCAACAGTTCAGAGTAATGGTGAGTGTGGAAGAGAGATGAAGAAGAGAGTACAGGCAGGGTGGAATGGGTGGAGAAGAGTGACAGGAGTGATTTGTGACAAACGGGTACCAGTAAGAGTGAAACGGAAGGTCTACAAGAGGGTAGTGAGACCAGCTATGTTGTATGGGTTGGAGACGGTGGCATTGACACAAAGGCAGGAGTCAGAGCTAGGAGTGGCAGAGTTAAAGATGTTAAAATTTGCACTGGGTGTGACAAGGATGGACAGGATTAGGAATCGGTATATTACAGGGTCAGCTCAGGTTGGACAGTTTTGTGACAAAGTCAGAGAGGCGAGATTGCATTGGTTTGGACATGTGCTGAGGAAGGATGCTGGGTATATTGGGAAAAGGATGCTAAGGATGGAGCTGCCAGGTAAGAGGAAAAGAGGAAGGCCTAAGATAAGGTTTATGGATCTGGTGAGCGAGGACATGCAGGTCGTTAGTGTGACAGAGCAAGATGCAGAGGACAGGAAGAAATGGAAACAGATGATCCACTGTGGCGACCCCTAATGGGAACAGCCGAAAGAGAAGAAGAAGAGAGAAAGTCAGGGAAGAGAATTAGATAGTAAGGAAGTAAGTGAAGAAGAGAGAGAGAGTAAGGAGGTATAAGGAATGAAAAGGTACTTGTTCACATTTAGAGATATAGTTTATCCTGGTTTTGAGCAAGAACAAAGCTAGATTTTAGCTTGGAAGTCTTTCATAGCGTTTTTGAAAGATGGGAGAGAGGGTATAGACCTGATGGATGCAGGTAAAGAGTTCCAGGCCTTACCAGCCTTGTACTAGTACATGCAGTGCCCAGCAGATTTGCTAGGTTTGTAGACAGACAGGATTTTTTGGTTACTGGATTGCAATTACCGACTAGGAACATATTTGTGTAGAACATTTTTTAGTGCTGGCAGGCAGATGGATGCTGGATAATTTTATAGGTGGTAAGAAGATGTGTATATGTTAGTTGATATGGCAGTTTTAACCAGTGCAGGCTTTTCAGTGCTATACAGTGGTGGGTTCTGAAAAGGATGCGTGCTGCAAATTTAGCAACTTTGTAATAGCATTGTTCATTTTAATTTTTGTGAAGCTTGGGAGTGCCATTAAGAAGATTGGGAGGAGATAAGTAGTAGCAAGTGTACTTTTAGTTGTGTTGGTAGCAAAGTTTTTGGCTCTAGGTTTACCCCGGGTATCACTTCTGTGTCACTGTTAGACAGAGGCACAGTATACTAACCTCGAAAAAAGGGCATAGCAAAATGAATTTAAAATTGGTGCCACACACTCTGGCTAGGCTTATAAATGCCCTAGGGCAGATAGCCTAGTATGAACCTATAAAGCATCCCTAGTTTTGATGGTCTTTCTTATGCATTTTTGTAAGTGCATGTCGACTGTAACATTGTCATCCACTCTCAACCCTAATGGTTTCCTATGAGAAGTGAACAGTGGTTTATTATCAAGACAGAGGACTTTTAATTTTGTTTTTTTTTTCATGAAAGAGGGTTTGGGGAAAAAATAGTAGTTTGGTCTTTTTTGGGTTGAGCTTTAGTTGTGAGTTATGAAGCCATGTTTCAGTGGCTGTTAAAGCTTCCTGAATAATTTTTTGGAGTTGTACCATGCTGTCAGTTGTGCAAATGAGAGTGGAATCATCCTGCATATTGTATTAGGGTGGCCTGTTATGTGGAATTTAGAGGGTGTTGGTGAAAGTGTTAAGAGGAGCGGACCAAGGATAGAGCCATGTGGTACACCGGTGGTGAGTGAGAGGTAAGGTCAGTTCCATTTTACTGACTGATACCTATGGGACAGGTAGCTTTTGAACCACAAAGGGTGGGCTGAGAGAGACCTAGTTAGGACCTTTGAAATAGAAGTTTGCTGTGACAAACTGTTTTGAAATCTTTAGACAAATAAAGAAATAAGGAATATGCTTGTTTGCCATTCTCCCTAGCTTTATTGACACTATCTATATAGGTTAGAAGGGCAGTCCTAGTACTATAGGAAGGCCAAGTGTGTAGCTGCACCAATGGAAGAGATGAAATCCCCTAAAAGAGAAGTTCCAATGACAGAGGACAGTACTGACATGTTGAGGGCAGGTGTAACTAGGCTGCACACATTTTATTTGAGAAAATTACATGTGCTACTACAAGTCAATTACAGTAAGTTTCTGAATACGGAGTAAGTACTCAGAAAAAAATGTGCTAGTTAACAGGAAGCAAATTTCCTTGATAGCACTTGTCTGCCTGCGGGATATATGACGTATACGAAATTGAGAAGAGCAGTTTTCATGAAAAACCTTACACTGACTGTAAAATATGTTACATTACTAGCAGCCAAGACTAGACTAGCAGTCCTGCATTATAGTTTTTTAGGCTCATGCTTAATTATGTTTGGATGGTACTTCAATCAGAAATGTATATTGGGACACTACATTCAGACATACCTCTCAAATGCTATGAATTTTAAAAACAGATATAGTCTTGCTCCTCCAAGATTTACTCATGATCTTCATAAAGTTAGACCCATTTAATTTAACGTACAATATTAAATAAGTGAACTAAGCTTTTACAAAGATTCAGTATCATTAATTTTATAAGCTGTCGTACTTGAAAGCATTTTTTGAAAATTAACAAAGTGCTCCTTTTTCTGAAACCCTGCTATGATTTGTAATGTTGAAAGGTTAAGAAATTCATGTTCAGGTTCAAACAGGAACAGTCACCTGACCAAACAGGTGTAGTTTAACAGTTCTAAAAGTTCCTTCTCGTCACCCCAGTGTTTCAATACCATTTTCTAGTCCAGCCATTAAAACTCACTGTAGTCTAGCTTTATGGGAACACAGCTTCTGTTGTGGTGGAATGTTTACTAACCCAAGGCAGCTTATGTGTAGCGACATGCGTGAATGGGCATTCCTTCGTTGAAGGTTGTGCGTTAGGCCCGGCAAGCCAGTACGTAAAAAATCTACTGCCAATCATTAGCGGACCAGAGTTCCGCTGTGGCAACCCCTAACTGGGAAAAGCCGAAAGACACAAACAAACAAACAAACATCATAAAATTTAATAGAAAAACTTACTAAACACTGTAGTATTCCATCATTAAGTTGGGCTAACACCCCCACTCCCTTACTAGTAGAATTAACAATAGCTTCTACATGATAGACTTTTTCATCAGAGATATATGGGTTTGTTAGTGAAGCAGCATGACTTAGGACCTTGTGTAAGTCATAGGTTTGCAAATCACTTAGAACAAACTGCCACCAGCTACAAATTAAATAAGTAACACATAGGAAAACAGAAACCTTCACAGATGGAAGAAAGTTGAAATGGTAAAGAAGAGGATCGTAATGAATGTAATACATCTTATAATGTTATAAAAGTAAAGGGAAAAAATTCATAAAATCAGTAAAACAATCTGAGGTAGTCACCTTACACATCATTTCTGACACTGGTGATACGGGTAGACCTAGAACAGTCTCTTGCAAAAGAAAATAATCAACTTTAAGAGGGAACTTACAAAGTCCCACTTCTGAAGGTGTCACCCAAAAAAGTATGCCCATCAATATTCTCTGCCACAGATACACTTGTTTTGCTTTTAGTTGGTAGTGTGTTAAATGGATAATCTCACAAGATCCACCAGAACCTGTAATTTGATTGTTAGGCTTAACCCAGTTCTTCCTGTTCAAGTAGTAAAGAAATGGAGGGTTGATCCAAATACAGTCTGTGGTCCTATTAGAGAAAGAATAATAGGTTCAAAGGTTCACGAGATGATACTAGGTTGTTGGCCCAGCTGCCCTTATAAGCCTAGCCAAGAATTTCACCCATGTTCCCACAAAGTCAGCACCTGTTTCCCCTGTCTAGCAAGGACACAGGTGGGACCCCAGGGGCATATTTTCTGTTTCCTTTCCAGTCCAGGTTCCTCTTAAAGAGGACTAGTGAGAGACTCTGCGTGACATGAAGAGGGAGTCTATTCCATAGATGGGGGGAATCTTTGGGACACACATCTATCCTGCCACCAAGTTCTGTTAAATGTTACAGAGCAGGTTGAGGCCTTACGTGCATGTTGCGTGAATGTAGTTTGATTTACGGGTATGCAGCAACTCCATCTAGGCTGGGACTGAGACGGGCTTGTATGTCAGACACAAATCATCTCTGAGCAGTCTGTATGAGACTGAGTAGGGGGACAGGGCTTTTAGCCTATTTGTATAGGATAAGTATTAGATACCCTGGATTTTCCTGTTCAGGCTCCTCTGCGGTCTCTCCAGCTGCTGCATGTGCTTGGCAAGGTACATGCTGAAGGGGACATTGTAGTCAATAATGGGCTTGATAAGGGAGGAGTACAGGGATGTTATGACCCCTTATTCCTGGATGAAATACCCTTACTTATGAGATGGGCCATGTAGAAAGCCTTCCGTACAACAGAGGCAACTTGGTGCTCAAAAGTCAGGTTGCTATCAACCTGGATACCCAAGTCCGTCACAGTTAATTGCATGCTTAGTACATTTTTATTAATGTGATAATGGGGATGCCATTTTCTCCAAAGGTGATATTGATGCATTTCTTGGTATTCGGTTTGTGGCCATGCTTCTGGCACCAGTCATTAGTTTGGGTAAGACTCTCTTGGAGGATGTTCACATTACTAGGGGAATTTAAAGCAGAACCCAGCTTGCAGGGGATGCCATTTTCTCCAAAGGTGATATTGATGCATTTCTTGGTATTCGGTTTGAGGCCATGCTTCTGGCACCAGTCATTAGTTTGGGTAAGACTCTCTTAGAGGATGTTCACATTACTAGGGGTATTTAAAGCAGAACCCAACTTGCAGTCATCTGCAGACTTAGTCAGCCACAGACCACTGGTTTTGGCTTGCACCTCAGAAAAGTATATCCTAAACAGTAGAGGCCCCAAGACTGATCCTTGGGGTATGCCACTCGTTATGTGTCTACTACTAAAGGTGCCTTCCCCTATTTTGACTGAGTGGGTTCTTTCAGTGAAGTTAGCCAATTAGCTACCCATATTGTAACATACGGGTTGATGCCTAGCTGGCAGAGTTTGTCTAGATTTGGCTAGGTCAAGGTAGGTGATGTGCACCATCTTTCCCTCGTCCATGGCTTTGGTGACTGTTTTGAAGAATTCCACCAAGTTTAGCAGGCATGGTCTCCCTTTGACAAAACCAAGCTGTGTGGGGTTAAGCATTTGGAGGTTGCCAATGTTATTGTTTATAAAGTCCATGATAATGCATTCTGCGGCCTTGAACATTAGGCTAGTTGGGCTAATGAGCCTATAATTGCCTAGGTC
Source organism: Protopterus annectens (assembly GCF_019279795.1). Lineage (NCBI taxonomy): Eukaryota > Metazoa > Chordata > Ceratodontiformes > Protopteridae > Protopterus > Protopterus annectens. Next base: position 1,480,079,680 of record NC_056729.1, read on the forward strand.
AGTTGATGCTCCACCTTTGTGTAGAGGGATGACAGTGGCTGTCCTCCATTCAGTTAGGGCAAAGCCAATGCTCAGGCTTTAGTTGAATAGAATGCCTAATGGTGCTGAGAGTTCATGCTTGAGTTCATGTAGGACACAGCCAGGGATGTTGTTGGGTCCCATGGATGCTGTATTTTTTGTCTTTGAGAGGGCATTAAAGACCTGTTCCGTGGTGATGAAGGGAGGGGAGCAGGTGCTGGGGATGTCCTGGTTTACTGAGGGTCTCACTTACAAAGGAGTGTCGGTAAAGGAGAAATGCAGCTGACATACCTTGCAAAGGGTTAAAACCATCCAGCAGTGTTGCACAACATGCATACAAATGCAAACCTGGGGTTTAAATACCACAAAAATGAAAGTTAAATATTAACATTAGAATTGACCAATCTACCATTGTCCCTGAGCTCTTAAACATCCTATGTCAGACCAGTTCCAACCAGTTCACTTACTTCCCCTAAGGGCTGGCAGGCAGGCCCCAGCCAACACAAGATAGTGTAGCAGGAAACACAGGAATCACACAAACAGATCTGGATACAGCAAAACTTGTAACCAGTATATGCTAAAGATATTTAAACTCTGTGTAGGTTGATTTAACACAAGAGAACAGGTACACACTTAAATATAACAGTAGCAAACAAGAGCAAATTGATTTAAACACATTAAACAATAAGAAAGCTCAAAACTGAGCCCTGTTCCAACCTTCTATCAGACAAGTTCTAACTGCACACTCCTGCCACTAGGGTGCAGGGGAACTCTCTCCAACAAAAGATGGCCTGGTTTAGTGCTCAAGTTATGCAAACAGAGCTCAATTCAACAGGTCTGACTCTAGTCAATGCTACAGCAAACAAGGTGCACCAGTTTCAGAAAGAAATAGTTCAAATAAGCAGCCACAATATGCCTCAAATAAGCAGGCACAATATGCCTTCAACCAGCAATTCCCAGCTCAGAAGAACAGAATCTACCCTCTCCTCCCAGAACAGTGTAGACCCACAAACCTTTTTAATGTAAAATAACTGGCCTGAAGCCCAACTATTTAAACCAGAACTAATACACTTTTAGAATAGCACACACACTAAGCCTTAAATCAGCAATTCACAGCTTAGAAGGATGTAAGCTACCTCTCCTGCCACAAGAGTATAGACCACAAACAGTCCTAATGTAATACAAATGTCCTGAAGCTCAAGTGCATAAACCAAAATGCTTAGACTAACACTTACAATTTAATTAGGCTACTAACAAGCAGTGATAAATGCAGCAGAATAAATGAGACTGAATACTTTTAAGAACAATCAGCAAAAGCAAAATAAAGAATAAAGTAAGAAGGAACACAAATACAGTAAAATCATCTGAATAAAGTGCATTTTTTAGGTTAAGTGGGAAGCCAGAAAACTAAGGGGTGGACCTTCCCAAATGATCTCTCTGTACTCAGTAGAATGAGCTGATGAGTTGAGACTGGGAGGAGTGCCCACAATGAGATTTGTAGTAGGGAGGGGGGGGGGGGGCAATTCAAAAACCTCAAAATTTAAGAACACAACAAGAAGTGGGCTGGTGAGAGGAAAAATACAGCCAGATGTCAACAATATTCACAGCATGCAGACCAAATAAACACTTCAGCTAAATAGAGATATTTCTAAATAAAAGAACAATGCTGTTTCTCAGCTCCTGCTACTAATTAACTGATGTTATTCACTGTTTGCAAAGGAATTCTTTGCTAAATTCAACTGATCCTAGCCAAGAACTCTTAGAAGTCCAACAGAATAGAAAATGTAAAACAAACCAAAATAATATTAGAATAAGATACAAAATAGAAATGAAAATCTAAATGATCAAACCTTTCATATAAAGTTTCAATTCAAAATAAAATGCAGACAGAGATCAGCAATATTCAGAGCAAGCAGGCCAAACAAACACGTTTTTTTTTCATATAAATCCACTTACCACTCCTGTTCTTCAGATCTTTAGTCAGAATTAACCTCTTCGTACTTTGTGATTTTGGAACTGTCCAGAAATTACTGATTGCATTTGCATATTTTTGTTTTTTGTACTTTATATAAATACTTGAAACTTCAAAAGGGTTTGACATGTTCACATTCAATTTTCTGGATAATTTCCTGGTGCAATCACCTGTAACAAACACACAAATTGTGCAGCTGCCATAAAAAGCAGCAGAACACTTTTGTATTTAATTTTAAAGAAAGTATTTTTCACACCATGTCCTGTGCTGCTAATACCCCATTCCCCGTTTCCCTTTCAGTGTATTAATTTTCCTGTCTCCTGCACAGGGGAGGGAATGAGTTTGGCTGAATCCTGTTGTGACCCTACAGGTAAGTCCCCTTGTCTCCATGGAGTTATCAACTTCAACAGCTTGCTACAGCCATGAATACCATTCCTCTTAAATGAGCCCCCCCTGCCTCCAGGGAGAGAGACACCTTATCAATTTGCTACCCCTAATTAAAAATGAACAAGTACTAAGAGGCAGGCAATCATATACATGGCCAGAGGCAGAGATTTTATTATATACAGGCAAATGAAAACCTAACTGGGTGGATTAAGCATGACATCATAGATACTGCGGCCCATAATCCTGATTTGCTTATGCTACCCCAGCTTCTGAAAGACAGACTGACAGCTGTTAAGAAAACAGTGCATACTCCACTGGGACATGCTTTACCTGCCAGCAGAGCCTTGTAGTCTTTTTCCTCAATACAGGCAAGCTGATGTAAGCCTGCCTAGGTACTTCCAGTGCCAAAACTGCTGAACGGATTCCAGTCATCTGGGTTACAGTCAAGGTTCCAACTCTGCACCTTGGAGCCAGGCTGAAAAAAATATTCACTGTCCTATTTATGTTAAATCTTGCAAAAATTAAGCTTTTACTTTTTACATATTCCTTTCTTCCATACATTTGCAAAAACACTGTGTATTTACATTTTAGATAGTTTTTGCAGCTGTGTGGAAGGAGGCCGATAGCTGCAGTCTTATTAAAAATTATTTTTCTGCAAAAATTGCAGTTTAAGTTTTTTGATGGACATTCTGTCCTGAATTTGATCCTGTCTTTGAATGCCCGTATGTTTACATTGCTTCAGTATATTATAAAATTTTCAGGATAAGACAAGCATATACTCAGCTTTATATAATATGCTGTATAAGCAAAAAGCACCAAAAGCAATGAGATGACAGCATCTTAAATGTGAAGATGTCACCTTGTGTGTGTCAGAAATATTTTTATTATAACATTTAAATTGACAGCAATATCTCCTTGTATAAACTTTGTGGAATTCTGTGATCATATTAGCCTAGGCATGGACATGGGTTTTAGTACAAGTGCCATTTTTTTTGGATCTCACAAATTCATTTGACATTTTAATAAATTATTCAATAATAATCTCAGTCCATACTAAGTTAATTGGATTATTAATTGGCTGACACTGATTGATTGATCTCAGTGAATACCCATATAACATGTTAGTGTTAATTACTTATCTGTCATCCAAAGGGCCCCTCAAGTATCTGTTCGAGACTCTTTGTTTTTAGTCTATTTTTTTCGTACTACCCCTCTACACTATTCTTATTGACATAAATAAGTACATGAATGAATAAGATTCATTGCAATGTCAGACAATGACGTGTGCAATGAATGCATTTTTGAAAGATGGTGCATGAGTACAAGATTAGAGTCTCCTGTTTAGAACTAACAAATACCAGGTAATGTATTTTAGCAGACAACTTTTTAAGACAATTGTTAATGTTAGGTGGAGCTATTCTGTGTGAAGTATTTGAATATAAAACAGTGTCAGTGGCTCAACAATTAGCACACACACCTATGTTGCTGGAAGATCAGAAGGCTGAGAATCCTATTCCCACTGTAGGTGATTGCATTGCTGGCATTGCAGTGCAACTTTGGGGGTGCTGCACACCTAGTATGCCATAGTTCAGATGAGATATTAAACTGAGGTCCCATCTGCTTGAGGTGGTTATAGTTCATGTGGATGTAAAAGACACGTGGCACCTATCAAATTAATTCTGGGAAGTTCCCTGATGCCAAGGCCAAATTTCCTCTAGTAATATAAATGCCACCTTGGGTCCCCAGAAAAGAGACACTACCCTAGTAGGACTAACCCAGTCAAGAAAGAAAAACAAATGAAAATAAAAAATAAATATATTATTACTATTAATAATAAGGTTTCTTTGGGGAAACATGTCAGTATAATAAGATATAAGGCAATGAGGAATATGGGCCTTATAATAAAATCAGTTTTACTGAGAGATTAAAGGAACAGGATTCAGTTATACATAATTTACATAATATCAGTATTGGAATATAATAATGCTTTCAGTATGTGCACATGTAAATAATTACAAATGTTGGAATCCATACAAAGTACATATACTAAACATATTACTGCTCTTAAAGATTTGAGTTATTTGGATGGGTTCAAAAAAATGAAATGTGTACACATCTCATTATAGATATTTCCATGGGAATCCAATCTGGCAATTAAAATCATTTTTACTGAGAGATTAAAGGAACAGGATTCAGTTATACATAATTTACATAATATCAGTATTGGAATATAATAATGCTTTCAGTATGTGCACATGTAAATAATTACAAATGTTGGAATCCATACAAAGTACATATACTAAACATATTACTGCTCTTAAAGATTTGAGTTATTTGGATGGGTTCAAAAAAATGAAATGTGTACACATCTCATTATAGATATTTCCATGGGAATCCAATCTGGCAATTTTGGCATACAAAGCCTATAATGATGATTTTTTTTACAAACATTGCTGAATTTAAATGTGTATTCTAATTGGCTGTCTTGTGAATATAACAATATTTATTTTTCCTCAAATTGTTTTTATTTTTCAAATACATTTGAATGAATTCCATAGTATTTATAAATAACATTGGCATAGTGGTTAAGGTGTTTACCTTACATACACAAGGTCCTAGGTTTGATTTTTACAGAGGGTAATTGCCTAGGTTTAAAATGGCCCACAAGGGCAGTTAGCCTAGTACTAACCTATGATCCCTATGACCCCTATTTACATTAGCCTGACACTATAACAGATCTTAATGTATACAGTTACTTTATAAGTATGTCCAATCCATTATCATTGTGTCTGATCATTTATTGTATAGTGTCAATCAACAGTAAGACTTTTCCCCAAGGGTTGTTGATAAATGGCTTTGGATAAATTCTTAGTTCTTTAATTTTAATTTCCAATAATGGTGTGGTCTTCAGTAGGCTGTAGAAGTCTGCCAAAGTTGGTATTGTGTTTGTATTCCATCTTCTTGTTATATACTTCCTTGAAATTGCAAGTATAGTCCATACTAGATACATGTTTGACCTATTCAAATGAGGACATTTATTCACATTTAATAATACAAGAGCTTTAGTTAAATAAAATGATTCATTAAATAAAGCTTGTAGGAGGTTGTTAATATCATTCCAAAATGGCTTAATTTTAACAAAGAAATGTGATTCCAATCTATATTGTGTACTTGCTCACATCCCCAACATATTCCTTTTCTGAAAGAACTAATTTTACTGATTCTATCTGGGGTTAAGAATACTCTGTGCAAGCATTTCTAATTAAAACTTTCCAGTATTTTGTAAAGGATGTATATTTCATTGATAATAAGATATTTGTTTTAATATCTTCAATTAACTATATTGGGTGTCCTTTATATTTCCAATATGAGCTTTTGGGTGTTGTTTTATAGTTTCTCAATATTTTGTAAAATTTTAAAATACTGTTTCCCATGTCAAAGTTATTATATATGATTTCATATGTGTATTCTGTAAATTTAGGTATTTCTTTAAATGAAGAATTGTTAATTATTCTATTTAAATCTTGTGAATATGACAGAATACTCTGTAAAGTTAGCCAGTCCTGTTGTAGAATTTTGTATGTTGTTTTTGTTACTTGCATATCTAAAACATTTAGTTCTTTGATACATTGGAGCCAACAAACAAATCCTTTCTTTCCTAGGAATTAATAATTTCTCTATATATTTTATGTGGAAAGTTCTTTGTGATTATAAATGGCGTTAAAAGATCAAACCAGATTTTTAAATCTATATTTGCATTAATAATTTTCCTAAACGAGTCAATGTAATAATCCTAATAGTTTTAGTGGGTTTAGTTATGTCATATTGCATACTAATACATAATATGTGCCATGGCAAATTGTTTATTTTATCTGTTTGAATTTTTTTTTTGTAAATCAAATTCATTTATTGATAGTACAGTTAGTAATTCTTTCCAATTTCCAGAGTAATTTGGATTTATCCAATCTGAGATTGTTTTAGATATTGATGCTTTTATATATGTTTCTATATCAGGAAAGTTTAATCCTCCCTGTTTCCATGGTTTGATATGATCTATTAAAGCTATTCTGTTTCTTTTGGGAAACCATAAACATTTTATTAGGCATGAATTTATTTCTTTTAAGTATGTACATTTCTGGTAACAGTTGTATTGCCAAGGTTATATATAAGATCTTGGGCAGTAAAGCCATTTTTATTAACTGTAGTCTATCTTCAAATGTTAATATTTATGTTCCATTTTTCCACAGAGATTTTAATTGTATTGATGATTTTATTGCAGTTTTTTGAGACTAATTCATTATTATCCTTGTATAACTCAATTCCTAGATATTTTAAGTTAGATTATTGTTTCCCTATGATGTGATCCCCCTTAGTCTGCAGTTCTTTTTTTATCTAAAAATAGAAATTTTGATTTTGGTTTATTAAAATGGACTCCTGAAGTCATGTGAAATTTGTCAGTTAATATATTTAATTATTCTAATGTCTCTTTTGTATTAGATAATATTAGTAATATGTCATCAGCAAATAGCATTACTTTAGAATTGTATTGTTCATAAACATCTACTCCTTTGATTTTATATACTGTTACGAATTGAATCTGCCAATATTTCAGTAGCTAGAGCAAATAGAATTGGTGACCTGGGACATCACTGTTTAGTGCATTTTGTTATATGTATAGATTCAGAGGTAAAAGGACTGGGTTCCTATTGGAACATCGAATTTCCAATTGTTCGAATCACTAAAGGTCAACCGTTAATGATCGAACAGTTGGAAATTCTAAATGTTTAAAATAAACATAAAAAAGAAAAAGTAAAGGGAGTAGGCAGGGGTGCAAGCCCCCCTGTACCCCCCACCCCGTTACTTAAATATACCAACTCCGAGATAGTGCTACAGTGCAGGAAAGGGAAATATTCCCTTTCTGCACCGTAGTTCATTAAAGTGCGATCTCAGAGTTGGTATATTTAAGTAGCGTGGAGTGTGGGGGTGCAGGGGGCTTGCCCCCCTGCTTTAACCCATCAGGATACATTTTCTTTTTTTTCTTTTCTTTTTTTTAATATCGAAGTTACGGAACTTCGATCATTTAGTGTCGACCATATGGTATTCAAGGTTCCATAATGTTGAGTTTGTAATAGGTGACCAAAAGGACCTAACTTGACGTACACTAAATTATTTGTATATATATTCTTTAGGAGATGAACAAATGATGCAGGAAATTCAAGTAGCATTAGGATTTTGACTAAATAGTCCCAATTTAGGGAATCAAAGGTTTTCTCTATATCTAAGCCAATTATGAGTGTCTCTTCATTTTCTTTCTTAACATAATTTATAAGAGAAATTATCCTTTTAATATTGTCAAGTGTGTGTCTATGATATATAAATCCAGTTTGATCATTATTTATTGTTTTGGATAGTGGAATTTTCATTCTGTTAGTTAATATCGTCATAAATGTCTTAAAGTCATTATTTAATAATGATATAGTTCTGTATGAGGTACAGAGGTTTGGGGATTTGTTTTCCTTTAGGATTGGTGTGATTAAGGAATATCTCCAAGAGGGTGGTATTAAAGCTTGTGACTGAATTTGTAATAGAGTTTTATGGAAGAGAGATAGTATCTTTGAAGGATAAAGTTTGTATAGTTCCATAATTATGCCATCTATACCTGGAGCTTTATTATTTTTACCCTCCTTTATTGTATCTGTAATTTCTTTGTAGGATATGGGTGCTTGCAGATCTAGTTTTAATTTTTCTGTTTTTTTTTTATATTAGAACATTTTTCATCTAGATTTAATTGATCACTATGTATATTTTCTTTTTGGAACTGTTTCATATAGTAATTTCTATAGGCATGAAGAATGTCACCTATATCCAATACATTTTTCCCTTTTTTTTCATGGAAGATACTTTTAATGTTATTAGCTTTTGATTGTATTTTGATTCTTGTGGATAAATTATGTAGATGTTTGGGAGAAGTGGACAAGGTATTAATATTTAGTTTTTCTAAAGCTAAACTAGTTTTATGCATTAGAATTTCATTGTATTTATTGTTTAATATCTCTACTTTCTTTTTCATCTCCAAATGATTTTGATTTTTTTCAGCTTTTACTGACAAACGTTTGGATTGTAGATCTGATAATTCAGAATCCCATTCTCTGATTTTTTTATACTAATTTAGGGTTTTACCATGTATGTAAGCTTTTAATGAGCCCCATATCATTATTTTATTTATCTCTGTGGTGTAATTAATATCTAAGAAGAACTGCAATTCAGATAATAACCAGGTTTTGAACTCTTTAATTTTAGTTATATATGCTGGAATTCTGCAGTTAAAGATTAATGGTTTGTACTCATTTTGAAGTTTTAGTATCAACTAATTGGGGGTCTGAAAAGGGGCAGAGAGAGACTGAGAAATTAATGATTTTAGAGTGTAAGTCATGGGCAGCAAATATTTTATCTATTCTAGTTTGGGTACCAAATCTGTGATCTTGATGGGAAAACAACAAGGATTTATCTTATTTAAATTTGAAAGTATCTACAAGATGAAATGATTCTATCCACTTGTTTAAAGCTTTTGATACAGCAGATGTAGCAGCGGGCCTCCGCTGAAAATGGACACGTATCCAATGCAGCGGTCTTTTATTTGTAGTTTCAGAAATATCAAATATACAGTTAAAATCTCCTAATATTAAGTTGCATTTATAATTATTGGAAATGAAATCCAAGTGTTTTTTTAACAGTTCCTGTTTCAGTGCCTCGGAACCAGTATAGATTGGCTAGGGTCCATATTCTATTATATTTAACTATTACTAATCCCATAAGGCCTTCTTTATCTTCATACTTATTAATGATTTCTGGGTTAATCACATTTGTTTTCCATAAAATGTTACCTCTTTTGTCTTTGTCTTATAAGTGGATTGTGCCAATATCATATATTGCTTAGGATTCATTTGTAATTGTCATTTGTTTTGAAATGAGTTTCTTGAAGGAAGATAATTTGTGCTTTGTTCAGTTTTAAATATTTCAGTAGATTTGATCTCTTGCTAGGATTGTTTAAGCCACTGGTATTTAAAGATAAAGTTAAATCCATCTTAGGTTATTTAGACTATGTATTTTTTGTTTTATTGCGACTGTTAAACATTTTCCTCTGATAACTATAAAGTTATATGCTTGAGCTTTTAAAGTAAATTATCAGTTTTATACTTGGAGTGTTTACCAATAAAGTAATGTTTTTGTCAGGCATAATAAAAATGTTTTTGTGAAATAAATTTAAATTAATAGATGTTAACAAAACTAAGATCCGCACTAGCCATGGAATGAAAATCATTCCTAATCTGATGGATAAACCTAAGTCCATGAGATTATCACTCATACCTTGACAATCTAGAACATCTGAGCTCCATAAATTGAATTATCACATGGAGAATATTTGTAATAGGAATAAGCAACATTTATATTATTTTGAACAGATGTAGTGCTATTGTAGATTAGACAGAATTCTAATACAATGTAAATGTCTACTTATTGTGTAAGCAATTAATATTTACATGAAAGCTAGATGACAAGCAATTCATAGTAAAGTAGGATGTATCATATATAAAACCTCAGTAAAAGATTGTAGCACACAGTTATTTATCAAATTCACCCTTCTTGATGAAGTCTTTCAAAACTTATTACTTAATATAAATAGATGGTAATAATATTTATACCTAATGTTTATAATACAGTGTATTTTACTGGATATATCAGAAGTTATATTTCATTGTTTGCCAGTATTTAAGTAATCACTTTGTTTGTTGCTAACTTATTTAAAGCATCAAGTTTGTTTTATGTGAACATTGATGAAAGTTAGTGCATTTTAATTATCAGTGCATCCCTCTTCCCCCCATTTCCTACACATAAGGATTTTCATATCTGTTATTTCTTATTACAAAATGAGTGAAATTATATGTTAAAAGCAACAAATTCAATTATTGTGATTAATGATTACAAGTTCCCTTTCCATATTCATAAATTGCCATTTTATGGCATTGGATTTTATGGCATATACTGAAGGTTTTTAGATTTAAATGGGAACATTCTATTTTGTATAGTCAGCAAAGGTTAAACTGTTGTCAGTTTAATACTATTTGTTCAGAATGTGATTGTTACATTCTGTGACATTCCTAGTTCAGGCTTCTATTGTTTCCCTTGAACAACTTTGTCAGTTTGATGTCATGTATAAAACATCTGTTACCTTGGTAACAGCTTAAGTATTATGTATGGTCAAGATGGGTTACAAAACCACAATCCAAGTTCATAGGTTTGTAGCAGGTTGTCAGCCCTAGGGTCTATACAAGCCTAGCCATAACAATTCCCTGGATATTTCTTCCTACAGTATTGACTTTCCTGGACCCCATCTAGCAGGGCGACTGACGTGATCCCCGGGGTGAATTTCCTATCTCCCATCCAATCGTCAAGGCTCCTTTTGAAGAGGGCCAAGGAGGTGCTCTGCTTGACATGTATGGGCAGCCCATTCCAGAATATGGGGAGTCTCTGGGTCAGAAACCTATCCCTCCAGCATGTTTTGTTCATTGTGATGACAAGGTTTAGATCCCTGGAGTGTGTGGCTCAGAGGGAATGGGATTTCTTTAAATGGAGCATGTCCAACAGCTCAGGGTTTGACATGGCCTTGTATGTTAAGCAGAGATTGCCTTTGAGTAGACGATATGCCACAGAGTATAGCTGGAGTTTTTTTAGACAGTCAGCATAGGGCATCTGCTTTAGGCCTGTGATTCTTTTAGTGAGGTATTTCTGCGGCCTTTCCAGCTGTTGCAGATGTCTTGTGAGATACATACCAAATGGAGCATTGCACTGTATAATGGGTCTAATGAGGAATGAGTACAGTGGGACAATAACCTCCTTTTTTCCTGGATGAAAAGCCTTTAGTGATGAGGTGTGCCACATAGAAGGATTTCCTGACTGTTGTGGCAATGTGGTTATCGAATGTGAGACCACTGCCCACCTGTGTCTCTAAGTCTCTCATCACACTTTCGGTGTTTAGTGAACTGCCACCTACGTGGTAATTCATGGTACATGTTTTTTTCCCAAAGGGGACAACTATACATTTCTTGGCATTAAGCTTGAGCCCATGGCTCTGGCATCAAGCATCTGTTTCTGTAAGGCCCTTTTGAAGAATATCCACATCATTTGGGCATTCAATAATGGCTCCCAGTTTGCAGTAATCTATGAACATTGCTAGCCAGTGTCCCGTAGTATTGGCTTGTACTTCAGAGACGTAGATACCAAACAAGAGAGGTCCCAGGACTGAACCCTGAGGTACTCCATGTGTCAATTGTCTGGAGTTGGATTTAGAGTCGGCTACTTTTACAGTCTGGGTTCTGTCAGTAAGCCAGTTGGCAACTCATCGAGTGACGTAGGGATTTATACCCAGCTTAGTAAGTTTATCTATGATTCCAGAGTGGGGGATGGTGTCAAAGGCCTTGGCGAGGTCCAGATAGGCTGTGTGGAATGCCTTACCCTCATCCACAGCTCTGGAGAATGATTTGAAGAAATCAATCAGGTTCAGGAGACAAGATCGGCCCTTCACGAACCCAAACTGGATGAGGTCCAGTGTTTGAAGGTTGCCAATGTCTTTGTTTATAAGTTCCATGATAATGCATTCCATGCCCTTGCAGGTCAGGCTCATCAGACTGATGAGACGGTAGTTCCTGGGATCGAAGGTGATCCCCTTGTGGAGTGGGATAACTGTAGCTGTGCACCACTCAATGGGCACAAAGCCTGAGGTGAGGCTATGATTGAACATGACACTTACGTGAGGTGCCAGTTCATTTTGTAGTTCATGTAGTACACAGCCCGGGATGTCATCTGGTCCCATGGATGCTATATTCTTAGCTGTGGAGAGTGCGATTTCTACCTGTGTGGCCGTGATTACCGGAGTTTATCAATCTTTTGGTATTGAGATGGGCCCTTTAGAGGGTGATAGGGGGCTGAAGTTGGCACTAAATCGATCTGCCAGGATATTGGCAATATCCTTGGGATCAGTATATTTAATGCCATTCTGTTGTAGCTCAGAGCAGGTCTGAGCATTGCCATTTAGATTCTTGACATAACTATAGAATGCCTTGTGGTTGTCTTTGGAATTTTTGGAAATGTTATTTTCGTAACTAGTTTTGGAGGATTTTGAGGGATTTCAGCTTCTTACTGAGGCTGGTAAGGGAGTTTTTTGAATCCTGGGATTTTCCTCTATTCTGCAACAGTTTCTTTCTTCTGTTGTATAGTTTGTTTATGGCAGGGAACCACCAGATTGGCTTCCTTTTTTTGGAGGAGTGCACATTTACTTATATGAGAAAATCATCATCATGCTTTCTCTTGATGTTCAATACAGTGTATGTCATTTATGACAAGTTTAAACAGTAGTGTTATTATACACAAGCCCATGTTATTAAATTCTGTCTTTAATATCTAAATTCAGCAGACTGCTATATCTTATATGACGATTATATATTCTATGTCTAAATTTACTAAAATCATACATTACATAACTATTGTGTGTGTGTTTTTTTTGGCTGTTGCTTAGTTATTTGAGAGACCACAAGCTGTAATGCTTATTCTTATTATTAGCTCCTTCCAGGCATGTTTATACTGTCCATAGACTTTAAAATATGAGTCCCTTCTAGTTTCTTATTTGTTATAAGTATATTTGGATCCTTACACACACACATATCAGTACTTCAAGCATGGGCAACAATGCCCATCCAGTTTTGCCAAAATACCATTCACTAGTTCATATGGTGTGTTTCCAGGCTGTTATTAAAATATCCAAACCAATATTTGTCCTATTCCATTTTACCAGTCTGTTCCATGTAGTGGCCACTCTGCCAGTGAGCCACTAAACACACCTTCGATTCCCACAGATATTTCCATGAAGGAAATCTGATGACTTTCTAGCACTTCCTGGCAACCCCAAACACCCCCTAGATTCAGCTATCCCCAAATGCCCAACACGTCTGAGCAAGCTCATCTCCCAGACCACTGCAAGGGGTACTGCGCAAGACCAAGTGCTCTTGGTCTTTCAAAATAACTCGACTTCCACTCTTATGTAAGTCCTTAATGTGTTTGGACCAAAATACATTTTAAATATAAAATTGCGCTTATTATTATTATTATTTTTTTTTATCAAGAATCAACTTAATGAGCTAACGAAGTGTTGGGAGACCATCAATTTGTGTACATGTGGTTTAAAACAGCCCTTTTATTTTATATATATATATATATATATATATATATATATATATATATATATATATATATATATTTTAAAACCAAAAACTTAATTGCCGAGAATCATCTCTGAGGCCCCTTAGAGCCGTTGAGCATTATAGTCACTCTGTCTCTGTTACCATAGCAACCTGGGATGATCTGTTTCTGTTAGTGTGTCTGTGTACTGCATACCATAGGTTCGCGATGCACCTGAAGCAAAGCTTCACTTCACTGCAACTTCAAGCCTAAATTCCCTCCCTTTCAGTGAGGCAGCAGCCAGGAAAAGAATGGAGCGCAAACAAATCAAAAAAAAAAAAAAATTTCCCAACAAGCCACCACAACAAGAGATAACACATTCTTCCAGCCTTCCCACCTCTCACTCAGTAGATGTATAAACAAACTATTCTCTGCCAAAATATCCCAAATCACAGTTTTATATCCAATCCCTTCCCCTGGATCCAGGCTAAAACACCAAATGTCTCTTCCTAATACACAAGCATCAGTAAGCCTCGATCACAAGCCGTAACCCACAGCTTCCCAGAGACGAAAACAGCAACATACAACAGCTGCCAGACACAGCTGCATCCACGCACACCATATCAGGATTGATCAAACAGCACTCATAGCTGTGATACCTGCCATAATTGATATTAACTATATTTAGACAGAATAATGATGACATTTGTGCTAAGAGCTTGTTACTATTATTTAACTAGAATGTACATGACATTTCTAAATCGTACTTTAACTGAAGTAGGCATTAATCTCCATGACCGCATTTTTTTTTCAAAACACTCTACTGTTACTGCTATTATATATGATGTTAATTTGTTACATTTGAGTCTGAACTCTGATGAATGGTACCTTGTTGAATTAGTTAATTACTTAAATTATTTTAAGTAAAATCAATGAAAAATGAACAAGATAAGTATTCACTGAGTTCAAGTAGGGGAATAGAAACTTGTATGTTTGTATTATATGTTGCTTTGTTTGGCTTATATATAATGTAAATAATAACACATCTTGATCTACCTTTGTTTGTGAAGAATTATTGGACTCTGTGAACATTCTGAATAAATCATTACCATTTCTCAGTTGTTTAAGAAACCCTCCTTTTTTAAATAAAAACAGATGACAAGTGATGTACCATATCAGTTGATACTTTGAGAGATGTAGTTGTAGGAGTTATTTTTTTGGGACAGTTATCTTGGAATCAGTTTTTTGTTTCTTCTTTCTAGCATCAGTCCAAGGATTTTTTTCTTTTATACTTTTAAGAGTAGGGGTCATCCATTCCATTTTTTGTGGGATAGACACTATGTTGTTGGCTTTGATGAATATAGTCGCTTCTTCTAAGTCATGGTTCTCATCTCATTGGCAAAAAGTATTTTTATCTTTGCTGGAAAGGCCAGCTGTGCTTTAATGTTGTTTTGTTTCAACAGTTTTATTATTAGCCAGACTTTTTTCCTTTGTTCTAGTATTCTGGAAGAATAATCATTGCCAAACCTTGTTAGGCTTTGGTTGCATTTTAAGGGTGATTTTCTTCAAGCATATTTTAATATTAGTTCCTTGTCCAGAAATGAATGTAATTTTATAACTGTGGATCTAGGTGGAGTATTTGTTGACTTAGAAGTAGGTTTCTTCAGTGCTCTATGCACCCTTTCAGTTCCAAATGAAAGTCCCTCTTTAAAGTCTAAAAATTAAGGAATCCAGGTTGAGTGAAATAATGTCTTCTCCTTCAGTGTTTTCAGTTAGACCAAAGATCCTTATGTTGTTTCTCCTTTCCCTGTTTTCTAAGTCATCTATTTTGTTAAGCAGCCATGTATTTTGTTTAAGCAGAAATGCTTTTTTTGGAATTCTTCCTCTTTGAGTCTCCCTTCACTTTCATTTAGAGAAGTCTCTATATTTGTTATTTTTGTATGGTGTTGCTGTAATAGTTCCTTAAGAGTATCAGTCTGTTTTTCAGAATTTAATTTGATGTTTTCTAAGTCATTTTTAAAGCCATCCATCTATGAAGATAGTTCCTGTAAGGTAGATGTCGTCAATTGCAGTTCTTTTTTCAAAGCAGCATCTGGATGGGAATTCCTTGAGTTGCTCATATTCAGTGACTCAATATATCTCCAAGTTACTTGACAGGAACATTTTTGTATATCTCCACCAAAATTGGTATTTATATAGTTTAGTAATTTATGTATAGATTTCTGATGTTTTAAACTTGAAAATAATAATATTTTCCTATAGTATTATACTAGTTTATGGAGCTCTCAAAATTCACTGCTCCCAGTTGGCCATCTAGGCTGCTCCCCCAACAATATTTATTTTTGTTTGCAAATATGTAAGTGTTCAGTAAGAAGTGAGTACTTCACTCTTGTTATTCCCAAACTCTGTTATAGAATACCATCCATAAACAGGCTTTTGAAACGTGAGATCATTCAAAGAAAACATGGACATTTGGATGGGAAATTATGTATTTAATCCTCATTTTGTGGAGCCTGTTTTTTTGAATGTCCTTTGGACCTATAACACTGAATTAACAACTTATGAATTTATGAATATTTTTCTTACATGCATTTGTAATTATTTCATAAGGACACACACTAATGTGTTTCATATTTTATATATATAACAATAAATAAGGCGTGAAGGTTAAAGGTCCACACAGGAAGATGTTGATACTAAATATAATAAAAATAAATAAGTGCGGCCACCAGGCTGTCAGGAAAACACGTACCCTTTAATAAAATCCAAGTAAAAATTCAACAAAATAAACCACAAAAGTAGATAAAGTCCAACGATATAAAACATAGAGCTAATCCAGTTGAAGTCCTACAAAATAAACCACAAATGTAGATGAAGTCCAACGAAGTAAAATACAGAGATGAATGCTTTTGGGTCCTATCTAACCCTTCATCAGATCTATCATTACAAAATGCCAAAGTCTATTTAAGAAAGGCAGCAACCAATCAATGACATACTTTAGACATACCTCCTCAAGAACACCAATGGCATGAATTTAAAAACTATCAATACAATTCATCTAAAAAGCCTATGCCCCTTAAGCCTATACCTTCAGAGGTATATTAGCACGGAGTTCATGAAAAGTATCAGCCTGAAGCTCCACTATCCATTCCATCTCAGCACGTTCCGTTTTATCAGTGATATTGCCACCTCGTAAATCCTTCTTTAGAACGTCTAAGGCCATAAACTGAAAAGCATGACCTGAACATTGCTTAATATGTTTGTACAAAGGACTCTTAATATCCCACAATCTAATATCACTCATATGCTTTAAAATTGCCTGTCAGTTTTTCCAATATAAAAAGTTGCACAAACTTTGCACATGGCAACATATATGATGTGTTTAGTTTTGCAGTCGGTATACACATGACAATAATATTTCCTAAAATAAATCAGATGCACAAATTCATT